>NW_010165687.1:93476-114620 GCF_000695765.1 Mesitornis unicolor | reverse complement strand
AAGAGACAAGATTTATCTGAAAGCAAAACATTTTCTGGTACTTTTTTGGTTTTGTTCTTTTAAAGACCACCTTACGGTAAACTTTGAACATTTCAAAGCAGTAGTTCCAATTTGTAATTAATGTTTTTGATGGTAGATGTATACACATTGTAAATTAATACCTCTGAGCTTGCAAGAGAGAGAGTCTAATTTTCTTCATTTTTTTTTTATTCCCAGAGAAAAAGAGTAAGCATGTATTTGTGGTAAAAATGCACCCACAGTTAAATAAGCAGTCATTTCCTGTGAGTGCTGAAGTTGAATTGTAAGCCTGAAGGACAGAAAACATGCCACGTTGCTCTTGTTAAACTGTCAAATTATTACTGCATTTGGTACTGGAGGATTTTCAGCTTCTTCTCCAAGCATTTTTAGAGGATGAGTCAGTAAAGCAGTTATCTAATGTATCCACGTTGACTGCCCATAGCATTTTGTGTTCTGTTATGTTCAATTACAGTGTAACCAGGTTAATACTTTGGGATTTTTCTCTCTTTTTCTACAGGATTCTGCTCAAGAAAGTGTCATTACACGAGATATTCATCGTACATTTCCAGCACACGATTATTTCAAAGATACAGAAGGAGACGGTCAGGAATCTCTGTACAAAATCTGTAAGGTACAGTCAGTACTCTGAATTTTAAAGCGTGTTCCATATTTTGCTGTGACTGTATTTTGCCCTGCTAACCCTATTCTGATCCAGGTCACTAATCAATAACATTTTAAGCTTCATTTGGATTGCATGTGGAGAGTGCAGTGTTTCTGCAGCACTGGATATCCTGAAGTACTTTTTATAACCTTGCGTTTTGTGTCTTCTAAGATGCATCAGAGAGTGAGGCTCAGGCTAACTTCACTGACGGGCAGTGTGATAGCAGAGGTCTGCTTCAGCAGTGGTAGAACTTTATTTGTTCTGCTGGTGGAGAGGTTTGCTGAGAAACCCTCAGAGCAAACTCTGCTGTGAGGTTAAACAAGGATGTTTCTAGACAGTTATTTAGAGAACAAGTTAGCTGACCTTTCCACAAGCAATGTGAGTGTATAGCTGTTCACTCATAGCTCTCAGATCACCTCAGATCAAAGAAAAACCTGGGTTTTTCTCCAATTTGCACATTTAGAAGCTGAGGTACTAAACAAACAGATTTGTCCAGCTTATACAGACAGACTTGTTACTCAGGAGAGACCCAAAAGGTAGAATATTGCTGCCAGGGAGAAAGTTCTCTGGCTGGCAGTTGCAGATTTTATTGTTTCTGGCAGATGGTTTTTCATTTTACATTTTTTTCTACATGTGGAATAAGTGATTGCCTTAGACAAAGCCATTTCCGCTTCCCTTCTTTTTCCTCGTTACTCTGTTTCCACCTCCAGTTGATTAATAGACAGAAATCATCGAGTTGTCGTAACAAGCAGAAAAGTGTCCTGCCTTTGGGGTACAATGGTGCACATTCCCGTTCTCCAGATAAATTCTGTACTGATACAGACTCCTCTTCAAACAATAATTTGGATGACTGTTAAATATAGCTGCCTAGGTTACACATATTGAAGTTCATTGTCGTGAGTAACTCACTTTTTTTTAAAGAAAAAGGGAGCAGAGAGAACTTTGAACCAATTATATTGATTTCTCAGTAATCTCGGAGGGCTCTAGGTGGCTACAAGAAAACCATTCCTATGCCAGTCTTTGAAAAGAATAACTAGGACAATGCAGGTAATTGCGGGCTTGTCAGTTTGATATCAGTTAAGTGGAAAATTATGGGCTAGCATTCAGCTTATCAAGAATTAAATGTGAGAAGTGTATTATAATGAATGCCTATGAGTTTACTGAAAATAGATCTTGACAAGCTCATACAAAAAAAAATACAGGTTTCATTGGTGAAGGTAAGATCTGAAGGCTACAGATTGTGTAGTCTGCCGTGCAAAAAATGTATGAATGCTGGACAAGTTAGAACACGAACAAGATACACATTAAAGAATTGAAAACTGGGTGGCTAGCAGATTACTGAACATCAGCACTGAATAAATGTATTTCAGACAAGACATCGTGAGGCTCACTTGTTGATTCCATGTACTCGGGTTAGTCACCTAAACGAGAACAGAAAAATCATTGCTGCTAATGAGATCTTGATGACACGGAGGAAGAGGTAATGGCAAATGGTGAGGTTTTAAAGGATGTGTAGGTAGATGTCTTGTGTAGGAACAGAATGACTTGAGTAACTCAGTATTTTACAGCTGTGGCAGCTGCTTTTGCTTATTGTGTCCAGAACGAGAGGGCTACTCCTGCGTTGGAAAGGATCTGTAGAAGTTCCATGAGGACGAGGAAGGGATGTGGGAACGTACTTAGGAAGGAAAGACATGAATTAGTATCTCAGTCTATTCTGTGTAAAAGCGAAGAGAAAAGAATGACCCTGAACTAAAAGTGACTTAGAGGAATTACCTGTCTAGCAGACAGCTTCACAGAGGCAGCGATCTCAGTCCTTCCTGGGTTTTCTGTAGGAACAGTGAAGAATTCTCATTTTCCAAATATGGGAGTATTCCTGCTCCTGCAGAGACAGTTGTCGCAGAGTTGGTCCTTTCGTTCCTCAGGTTTCTTGAAGTATCTAGATGAGGGCCTTGCCCGTGTGTACATCAAGTTGGCAGCATTTTGTACTCCTCTACAGCTGAATGACCTCTGCTGCTTTCTCTTGATGTGAATACATTCTGCATAGCATCTTTGCAGTCATCTTTTAATTTACTGCTCTGAAGAGCTTTGTCTCATCAGCAGACTTCATTACTGTGCTATTTTTATGTCTTCTGTGTGATTTGTGCATATTTTCAACAACATCAACCCTAGCATGGCTTTCTGAAAGATTCTGTGAGTGACCTCCCCTTCATTCTGTGGGTGAGAACTGACTGCGTATTCCCACCTTTTGCTTTCTGTCCTTTATTAAATTATTTGAGTGCATAAGAGGACCTTCTCCCATGACAGCTTAGTTCCCTAAAAAGCTTTTGGGAAGGGATCTTGTTGAAGGTTTTCTAAAAATCCTAGTAGACTTTATTCTTTTATGTGCTTATTGCATTGAAGAAGGATTTGGGAAGCATTGCTTCCTGGTAGAACAGCCATATCCAATCTCCAATATTGAATTATTCATAAGTTTACTGATTTTATTCTTGACAGTTTCTACCTACTTGCCAGTATGGAGATCAGATGCAACTGTTACATACATTTCTAGGCAGCAACTTTTCCTTCACCCTTGCAGTGTTTTCTTTAATGGCTGCAGCTCTGATCTACAGTTGACCTGTCTAGGCCGGGTCTGACTGGGCCTTGAGTTTATCACTGACATGGTGAGTTTGGGAGAGAGGTTGTTAAAAGCTAATTAATTTGCTTATAAACTTGTCATTCCACTGGGGAAAAAAAAAGTAATTATCTATTGAAAGTAATATTGTGGCTGCTTTGTATTACCGGAATAACTTTTAACAGAGGTGCTGTGCACTTATGCCTTTCTTATAATAGGAAAGCAAGATATTTGAAGAATGAGATTATTGAGTAAGGCTAGAAAAGGTCTGCCCTCAAGTGCGAGGGTAAAAAGCTGAAGAGTATTTCTTCATGCCCCACTGAAATGAGAGATCTGAGCTGTCAGATAAAAAGGAAAACCATTAAAAGCTCACTGCCTCATTTTTACAGGTCTGTCAGTTTTAGTTCTTCCGTCTCTTAATCTCTTCTTCGGAACGGTCGGAAATCAGGAAAGATGGAAACTTTTTCAGTTGAAGAACATTTATGTGACAATGTATCTAAAAATAAACTTGGAGGCTGACAATGGTGATAAGGAATGAAAAGAGTTCCAGATTCTCGGGTGGAGAATTTGCTTGAGGACACGGCATAAGCTCGATCTGCACAGAGCAAACGTCTTTGGGAAAACAGTTCTGTTTCTTGCACACTTTCTGTTTAAATGCTGTGTGAATTCTAGCTCTATTTAAAGAGCTCTTTCTCTGTGTTACAATGCATAACAGAACGGCGCTCTCGGCCTACTTCCACGTGTGCATATGTAGTTAACAGCTCCATGCTCCAGGGAATCAAAGCGCTTGGCAGAAACGGTCCTCTCAACTGGCTGGAGTGTGTGCAGTGCCCAGTTTAATGTGACGTGTGTTTTCTCTAATTTTCTGATTAAAGTAACTCCTGTTCAACGACCAACCACTGGGACTTTAACGGAGAAAGGCAGTGCGCTGCAGGGCTGTCCATCAGGTTAGCTGGGTGAGTGTTCTTACCGGGCAAACTGGAAACACAGACACAACGCTTCCCTGTTTTTCTGAAGGTGGATGAATTCTCAGAGATTCAAAGTTGGTGTTAGTGCTTTCCAGTAAACACAGGCGGTATGGAAGTGTGCGAATCATTTGCATCATGACACATTTTGTAACTAAGTACTTGTCTCATTGCTTGATCAAATTTGTAGTTTTTCCCCAATCCCAGTCATCCTTGCCTGAAGGTTTTATGCGCAGGATCGTAGCAGTGACAGCTGGATTACCATGCAGCAAAACCCTGGTTTAGTTGTTGTTCCAATGTCTGTTTGTTGGTACCCACATTAGTAGAGGGAATAATAAACTGTTTTTCTAGCAAAGCTAATACTGAATGGGCTCCAATATGGCTTCTTTTTGTCTCTCTTTGCTGTATAATTGAAATGTGAAAATGTCTTTTGAGTTGCTTCTATACCGTGATAAGCTGTGAATGATGGATTGCTCTTTGCTCAGCCTTCGGCGTGGCAGAACTGCTGTAAGCTGATTGTCCAGCTTTCAGTCTTTTTCACATTTTCATCTCCATTTCATCGCAGCGTCTTTTTTTCCAGGTGATCACCTCTTCTCAGCACACATGTATGCTTCTGCATTTTTCAGTCCTTGGTATCTCCTCAGATTTACAAATGAGAAGGTTCGGTATTTGTCCAGTTCAATTTAATTATTTGTCAGAGAGCAGTCCTCTTCCTTTCCTATAGGAGTCTATGTGCCAATTTCAAAATAAACATAGGGACATAGAATCAGTTAGGAATTATTTTTCATCTGTTTTTAGCTGTTTATTTTCTTTGCTTCTGGGTTCAAAAGCAATTTTAGTAAATAGTGCTGTCTTGTTTCGCGCAAAGGATTTTTAATGTTATCTTGTCTTCTTTCATTTACATATTGATAAGGTTCCTTCTCTGTGCATCTGTGCTCAGCAAGGAAGCAGCAGTGCTCTTGCAGATGGGATTTCTGCTGAGACCGTGCTAGTGAAAAGGTCAGGATTGTGAATCTTGGGTGCTGGAAAGAGAGTAAAAGCTTTAGTGTGTTCAGAGGCCTGCCTGGATAAATGCGAAGATTTCTTCCTTCTTTTGGTCTTTATGGCTCTGGAGGGGGCATATTGTGTAATGTACACGTGCCTCTCCCTCATACTCAATACATGAGTAACTAATTTCTAAAAATACAGTTTTCAGTTAACACAGAAATTCCTGGTATAATGTGATACATCTTAAATGCTGCAGTCATAGGAATGTTATTACTTTCAGACTGTTAGCTTTATAATAAATTCAGGTATGGAGTTTTAAATTATTCTGTCACTAAAATTATTCAGTGACCCAGCATGTCATAAAGTACCTTCTTGTGTTGGAAGTCCACATCAAAATACGGATGTTTTCTTGAGAGAGTCTGTTTTTCAGACACCACGTAAGTCTTTTAACTCTACTAAAACAGACTTCAGCACGGAGCTACATCTGTATCGAACACGGAGTAGATTCCTGAGATAATTTCTGTCATTCTGGTAGTGACACAGAGGTAAGTAATGAGAGCAAATCAGGCCTGTAGTTCTCCCCGGAAAAACTTGCATTCAGTTCCCATTATGTTTTCCTTTTTCCTGAGTCACAGCTGCAGGGTGTCTGGTGTGGCTGTTACCAAGCATTGTGCCGGTGTGCCTGTCACCTCTGCAGAGCAGTGAGTGTTTCCCGTGCCAGGAGAGAGAGGTACTGCTGCTGCCGATGAGAGGTGGAGATCTGTGAGGCCTCTGCTCGTACCTTTCCCTCCGCATTGCCCTGGTCTGGGAGGGGGAATGAAAGCTCTGGAAATGCAAGACCTTTGTATGAGGCACACGCTAGAGAAATATTTTTCCTGAGCTCTCCTCAGTTTCAGATGTCATTGTGATGTTTAGTTTCTAATGTCATTGAGTTACTATGGTAAAGGCAAACTGGCAATGGGAGTGTAAGCTGATATTTGCTAGTTCGTGTTTTGCCTGTTGTTGTTTTGGAGCCTTCAGCAAGTATAGGCAGTGGTTTTCATGCTCATGAGGATGCAAACGATGAAACTTTGAGGCATACTCTCTACTCTTCCTATTTTAAAACTACTGGGGGTCATACGCAGTAGTTGCTGAAATCCTAGACCTGAGGTTTTACATTCAAATGAGCAACCTTTCCATTCCTCTTTTAAATGCTACTTACTTGGACTTTCTCTGTCTGCAGAAGATTCTGATCTTGGAGACTTCCCTCCATTAATTATTTTAGAGAAGAATTTCTGTCCCTCTCTGGACCCATCATTCGCTTTCCCAACATGCAGGTAGTTCTCTATCGTTGGCTTTATTTGAGGAGACTCGGATGCTTCCAAAGTATGCACTTTCTAAGGATGACGTACTGATAACTAATAGTGGTTCTTCTCTTCAGAAGACAGATAACTAGATTAAATAGACATTTTAATTCTGTGAGTGAAATCATTCATTTAGTTAAAATGAATGAAAGTAGGCTTTAAGAATATTTAAAATCTCAGTTAACTGGAGTATTGTGATTGGAGGTTCCCCAAGAGCTTAAGAAAATAATAACTTAAAAGAATGCGACGTTGTCGCAGGCTGTCATGGGGAAAATCCAATTCTCTTGAACTTACAGAGTTACAGTGACTGCAATGGCATTAGGAGATTGGGGATTTTGCTTTGTTTTTGTATTTCATGTGGAAAGTCAAAGTTAATGCTTCTCAGTCCCTTAAAAGGATAAATCTTAAATAATTAATCTTGGATCTTTGGTTAATAATACAATATTGTGGTGGTATCTGTAGGCAGCATCCTTATTTTTGAGGCTATTTTGGTTAATTACATCGTATTTCAGCAATAGCAAGTCCCATAGGTTACTTAAAACTAGAAAAGTATAATTGGAAATGTGATATGCATAAAGCTTCGAAAATCTCTTTGCTGTGGGCAAATACAGTGAAATGGTGTAGATCTCAGAGCCTTCGTTAAAAAATGAATCTTTAGTTGCCAGGATTATCGTGCTTTGACTTAACAGCAGAATCTTTCTCAGTTTGATTTAATTCTCATGCAGAACTGAAGTTAGCATCAGATAACTGCTGCTTGTAAGGATCGGATTTAGGGAAGGACCTCGTGGAAATTCATTTCCCAAAGCAAGCAGATCGAGCAGTTAATACTTTTTTTCATAGCTCTTGGTTGCTTCAAGGAGTTGTTGATGAGGACGTCCTTGCACTGGAACCCTCGGACATTTTTCTTTCATATATTGTGTGTATATCTCTGTCCACTGATTAATTTGAAGTATTTTTTTAGACCAGTAATCCAGCACTTACGGAATTGTAGTTCTGCGGATCACTTCTCTTTACAAATGTGTATTTGTCATCTATTCTGATTTAATCAGCCAGTTGATGATTTGTCAGTTTAGTCGTTCCTCCTCTCGCCCAGGATTTTTGGGGAATGCTGTCTGTTCTTAATAAAATTGTAGTGTATTTATTCCTTTTAATTTGTCATCTCTTCTGATCCCAACTGGAGACAGATCCTTTCACACATCCCCTGCTAGAAATGGTTCCAGCAGGATGACAACCCCTGTGATTCTTCTGCAGTAAAACAGACACAGAGAGAGAAAGTTCGTGGTGATTTTCTGCCATAGTTTAAATACAGCTTTTCTACCTTGATCATATGTTTTCCATGTAGAGGCTTTGGCTTCCTGTTCTGGATGTGTTTGAAATGAATTTATTACCAGTTTTAATGGCTGTAGGAAGTTGATTATGAGAACATTTCTTGGTCTTCCTTCATATTTTTATATTTAACATGCAGAGTGAGGATTTTTTTGCGCCCTCCTCCCTTTTCCCTCTGACGCCATAAATTCAGCTTCTTTCACAATCTCAAAAGGATTATTTCTGATAACTCCTTTTACTTTTTAATCTGTGTCAATTTTGGAGGCAGTTTGCTCCAGTGTGTTGATTTAATATTTATTTTAAAACTTGTTTGGATTAATTTATTGCTGTTTTCAGCAAATTATTAACTATTGTGCTAGTTATGCTTCTCAAACCAGAGAGAACCCCCATGCGTTCATAATTTGCTATTAGTCTTTCAGCCTGGAATTTTTAAAGGAAAATAAACGTGGTTTTATATAATATGGAGGAATCATAAATCAGATTTATTATGTGTAATCCTGCATATCTGTTTCTAAGCAGAGCTGGCCTTTCAAAAGTAGAAATAAAACCTCTTTTAGAAGTGCTACAGAAATAAAGTCTCAGGCATTGCTAAGCTGATAGATTTTGGAGAACAAATAGGTAAAGACGCGTGATGATGATGATGAAGAACCAGTAGATGGTTGTCATTAGTCATGTGCAATATGAATTTAAGTGCTGGTAGTAATTTTTGCTAATTCAGTACTCAGTAGCTAAAGAGTATTTCACTTTTCCCAAGAAAGCATCCTTTCCTTCCATTTCTAAGTTTTCTCTCTGCTGCTGCGTGCTGCCGGAGTTATCTTTGTGGTGAGGGCTGGTTTAAACTTGTAAGCAGATTGTAATGGTTCCTTAAATTTTTTTTTCAGTAATTTATGTGAGTAGTTGTGTTGTATTTGCTTGACCACTAAAACGGAGCAATGGATTGGCATTATTTTCGTTCAAGACCTGAATAAAGAAGATAAGCAGGCGTTCCTGTTGGAAACGCTCTCATCTGTGCACAGTCATGGTGACGGTGTGGGGGCAGAGTGGATCTTCTGATTCACGGGACTTGCTCCTCCCCGTGGCTCTGCCCTTGTGCGTTTGTGTTGCCTGGCTGCAGCCTTAGCACCTTGCTTACTCTCTCAGGATGTCTCTTGCTCTGATGTCGGCCCCACTGCTGCTTGTACTTTCTCAAGTTTCCTCAAACTCGTAACATCCTCTGACAGCTCTTTTTAAAAACAGTATCTGTCTTCTTGTCTTGGAAAAGTAAGAAGGAAGGAAAGGTTGGTTATTTTTGTTCTGTTTTTTTTTTTTTTAAGATTAAGAAAAAAGTAGTATGGCAGTCTTGTCGTAGGAAAATGAGTCTAGTTCATCCTTCAGCAAGACAAGGACATGGAAACACTGTTTCTGGTGAAATTTGCAGGGTGAAGTAGTTCTCAGTTGTTTTCTAACAACCAACCTCAAGTCCTGTAATTTCAAGGTGTAAGAATTTGTTTCTCCAAAATCCAACAAGCACATTCACAGAATGACAGAATGACAGGAGTTGGAAGGGACCTCCAAAGCTCATCCAGTCCAACCCCTGCCGGAGCAGGAGCACCCAGACTATTCCTCACAACACAAACTAGCCTGGTTCTTGTATTTGTTATATCGTTACAGTTATTTCATTGCTGACCTCCGTGGAATTATCTTAGGTTTAGGTGAAGGGAAATTACATTCAACTCTTCTCACACTGTTTGAAAAATAAAAGTAAAAATGTACCAGTACGGCATCTATGGAAGACTGGGGGTAACCCGTGGATGTTTGCCTAGGTGCCCTGAAAGCCTATGCAAGAATGGTTACAGTTTCACTCCCTTTATTATTTTAGCTTGCAGAGTATTACATATTCTGCATAGCTCCTTGATTATAATACATTTTCATAATGTCTACACGCATTTTAAATATATGTTGGCTTTCATTTTTTCCTAGGCGTACTCTGTCTATGATGAAGACATTGGCTATTGCCAGGGACAGTCATTCCTTGCAGCTGTGCTTCTACTTCATGTGAGTTAATTGCAAAATGAAAGCCTTGCTATTTGAAAGCAAAGCAGCTTTAAAATCAGTAGTACTGTAGCTTGGTATTTGACAGATATTTGCTGTTGTTTATTTGTCTGTTTTCATTTTCCTCGTTTCTTTTTGACAAATAGTGACTAATGGCCACTTTATACTTTATAAATGGCCGCTACTACTTTATAAATGTAGATTCCCTTTATCTGGGAGAAATCCACTAAACTGTCAGGTACCTTTGTGTGAAAACCTGAAACTGAGTTGTTACTTATTAATATTTTCTTTTAATTTAGATGTCACGTAGGTGAACTCCCTTTGTGTTTATGGGGGAATTATCTCTGTGAAATATTCTCAAAGTAGTTAACCAGAGCAAGCAATCTCATTAATTTTCAGTGAGACTTTTTCTGCTAGGGACTTTTTATAATGTCTTTCAAGTGAAAACTGAATTTTAACCTTGATATTTTAGCCTGTAACCAAAAACTGTACAAACTTTGATCTTTTGCTTCCTATATATACATGTGCATGTGTGTAGAGAAATAAATATGCAACTTTTATATCTGCAAGATGCTTTAACTTTGATGTATCGGTGGAAAAGCAGCAGATTCAAGTAGCATGGATCTCATAAAGAATATTTGAATAAATCACCCAAAAGCCCAACAACTTTTACTTAGGCTCTTGCCTGCTTTTCCTATTAGGCTTTAATTAATAAATTATTAATAATGGGTAAAATACATTTCAGATTGTGCTTCTGAGTGAGCTGTTGGTGGTATATATGTTACACATACGCTTCCCGAGGCACCTAGAACTGAAATTCAGATTAATTTAAGCTGTAATTCCTAGGGAGATCTATGACTCCTTGAAGATTTAAGGAGCATGATACACAGTGACAGTGTTACAGAGAAGCTTTAGGTTCTTTAAGGATAAGCCTGAATTAGTCACATTATTGCAGTCCCACGTATGCTGCAAATTGGCTTATCTAACAGTTATTTTGCAATTAACTTTTTACCCAAAGAAGGATTTTTAAGTTCCACTGGAAGAATAAACGGTTTTCAATCCCAGAGTTGTTTAGAAATGAGTGGGTGTCTCATTCTTAACATTTGACCGATACTTCAGCTCCTCTCGTGTAGGTGTATGCTGTCGTTACTACAGAGAATCACCTCTGTTTGTACAGTTTCTGGAGTTAGAAGAAATTGCCTGGCACACAGGGAATACTAAATGGCAATTATGCTCATTTTAATATGCCCTTTATAACATTTGCTTTCATGATAGGATATTAAACTGAAATAATCAGAGAAAGGGGGAAAGGGAAGGAGTCTCAATGAGCTCATGTAAGTTGGGAGCTTCCCAGGATGTCCTCAAATTCTCCAACCAATTTGTATGCTGTGAATGCTTGTAAGACCTTCTCTAACTCGTCTATCTTTGCATGGATTTCTAGACGCCTTCCTTTCCCTCTTTTTTGGGACAGGATATCCTTTCTCTTCAGTGTAGCTATGTTTCAGGGATGGTTTGGTAGCCTGAACCTCCATCCTGGCTTTTTGTGATTTTGCTGCTTTGATGAAATTCCCATCAAAGGTGAACAGGTAACTTCTAACCCCAGGGGGACAGTGTTGCCAACTCTAACCATTTTATTGTAAGTCTCACAATATTTGATTTTTTGTTGTTGTTGTCTACCTCCTAGAAATCATTGCTTTGTGAAAAAACTGAAATTTCATTTTAAAAAATGGTAAATTTCTCACTTTAGTGATTCCAGAGAAAAGATAATAAGGAACAAATATCTAAATGCTAAAAGTCAGGATGAAAATGCCAAAAATACATGTTTTGCTTAAAACAAAAACTTGATGTATGATTTTGAATTCTTGGGGTTGGTAATATTGGAGAACCTCCATCCACTGAGAGTGAGGACTCGGTGGCCTGGGCCTGTAAACAGCTTTGGCCTGGTAGGCCCCTCAGTCCCTGCTCCCTCTCCCTGTCCTGGGGGAAGAATGACTGTCAGTCAGTGCACGTGTGTCTGATTGAGCATGCAAGGTAGGAGTGCTTGTGCATGAGCATCTGTCATTCTACTAGAAATAATTGTTACCTTACAGATGTAGTGAAAAAAGAAAAAAGACATTTGCATTCCTCTTATTTTAGAGCACATTCGAGCGATTCGGTCAGGATAAAACTCTTTCTCCCCTTTACTTTGTCTGCAGCTCTTATCCACTGTCAGTGGGGGTCATTCCATCGAGATAAAATTGTGATAAAGAGCTTTCAGATTCCTGAGAGCTTGTCCTAGGCAAATCTAGCCTGGACAGGTAGCGAAGCAGCTGACCTGGAAGTTCTTTATGCTAACCAGTTACTTTCATATATGCTGTCTGAAAATGAAAATGGGTGTCTGCCCATGGCCCTGGAGACAGGCCGTAATCATAGGCCGAACCATAAAAGATGGAACCCTGGAGGTAAATATCCAGAGACTAAAATTGCCTTTGAAGAAAATACTGAGCTTTTATCTGTTGCTGATATTTGAGAAGGGTTTGGCAAGAGGCTGAACGAGTGAATATACTGAAAGGTCAGGAGTTGTCGTTCTTGATACTCAGTAATTGTTTTCAGTTGTTACAGCCCGATGCCTGCAAAGGAAAGGTTGGTTTTAAATGTGATTGAAAACCTGATCTGGGGTCTGCAGTGACTCTGCTTGTGCCTGTCTTACTGTGTTGCCTGGAAGGCATGGGGGAAGTGGGGGACATGTCTTGTCAGTGCAGGTTTTGTGATACAGGGCTTCCCACAGGCTGTTCAGTGGACTCAGACCAACAGATGGAACTTCAGAGCAGCTCACAGCTTGCCTTCTAGTACCACCTTCTAGAACTCTGTTGGATGAAGAATTTTGGTCAAAGTGAAATAGAGATTATGGAGATAGGGCTTCTGAAAATGTCGTGGTGTTAGTGGTTGGGAGTTCAAGCCCTCCAGAGTTCATAAGTAGGTTCTGAAGGCAAAATTGGTTATTTCCTTATTCATCATGGGAAATCTGACTGCCGAGAGTTTGATGTCCTGAGGTTTGGATGAAAGTGGATAAGCAACATTCTCACTAAGGGTTGGTTATACCTTAGTTCTCCTGAAATTTTCCCTTTTAAACAAGTCTCTCTCTGTAGAAATGGCTATCGTGACTTCTTGTCTTTTCCTTTTCTTTCTTTTTTTCTTTCTTTTTTTTAAATTGTTGCTGTGTAGCTGAGAGTTGTGTACTGGTTGTTCTCATCTCTGTTTACAGAGGAGTACTCATGACAGTTGTGCTGCTGTAGGGACATACAAGTATATGAACCTATGATACGATCCCCTATTTTCTTCAAAGAAGATCTTACAGACTCAAATCAAGGTGTTCATCAAGGAGGATAGTCCCCTTGAGAATATGAAAATTGTTATATATCCCTGGTTCTGAATTCATAATGCAGAAGGTATTTAAGTGTGTGTATTTGTGCAAAGAATTTCCAGCCTCAGCTCACTTTTTAAAATTACGTTTGTGTATTTTTCCAAACAGATGCCGGAGGAGCAGGCATTCTGTGTGTTTGTGAAAATAATGTATGACTATGGCTTGAGGGACCTCTACAGAAATAACTTTGAAGATCTCCACTGCAAATTTTTCCAGCTCGAGAAGTTAATGCAGGTGAGGCCAGGATAACAAATTCTTCTGCTTTCATAAATGGAAATATTGGCATGAAGAAGAGATTAATACTTTGGTTATAATACTACTGGTCAATAAAACCCCTCTCCTTGTATTGGTGGGGTAGAACTAAAGCAGGGAAGTTCAATATCTGGATCCAAGCACTGTGAGTCAGATTAATTGCTAACTTCTTTTGTCTTTCATACACCAATCTTGCTGCTAATGTTTGTATCCAAGCAGAGTAGGTATCTGTTTGGGTTTCTTCTCTCTCTGCTTGCTCTCTCTCTTCCCTGTCCCGTGATGTTGCTTAGAGAGAATGTCTCTGTTCTGTTAAGGCAAAAATATCTTGTGGACTGCCACCACCGGTGTCCTACTTTCTGTGAATTATGTTGCTGGTTAGGAGGTCAGGCAAACCAGGACATCCTGATGCTTATAAAATACAAATCAAGTGTTAGTAATTTTGTAGATTTTACTGCTTCCAATATGTTACTCTTTTTTTCAGATGGAATTATTTCATAGTCAGGGCAATTTAACATAAATAAATGACTGCAAGTTTTACACGTTGTTGTTCTGACTAATAAGGAGTTACTAATGGTCCGTTAAGCTTTGACCTGCACTTCTCTGAGCAGTGAAAAGCCAGCTCTGAGCTAGTGAAAGCCAGCTGCTGGAGTAATTTACCATAGATGACCATATATACCTCTGAGATACATTAAAACCAAACCAAACCAACTACAGTTAATGATCCTCTTTTTTTCAGATGTCAAATTGTGCATATTTGCTAACTGATGGAGTAGAATTGCACACTAGTGAATCTGGTACTTCAGAATACGGTCTTCTCAATATCTACATGTGCTAACAAAGATTTTTACTTTATTAACTGAATCTGAATATATCATCAGTCTGCAGTAGGATTTTCAGTGCTTATTTTGTGTTGCTTATATATGCTTCTAGTTAGAGAAACTGTCTGATGGAGTTATGTGCTTTGTTGCTTTCAAGCTCTGTGAGGTGATCTTGTTCTACTATCCATGTTTTTTTTAATAGCAGAAGCATTTATAGCAAGACATAGCAAAGGAGTAACTTCAGAATATGCACTGTGCATGGCATAGATTTCACACCTGTTGAGCATTTTATAATTTCTCCGTATAATCTCAGTACATTATTTGATATCATGATAGAATCCACAGTGGATATCTTACTAAAAACTGTAACCATGGGCACTGAAATTTATGAAGAAAGATGTTTCCATAGCTCAAAAGAAGCCAGGCTTTCGCTTTGTTGTGTTTTTCAGTGTTTAGCAACCTGGTAACTGTCAGTAACAACTGACAGCGTAGATGATGAACTCAGATTAATGAGTAATACTGAAGCATTTATTTTTTCCTTTACTCTAGGAGCAGTTACCAGACCTGCATAGCCATTTCTCAGACCTCAATTTGGAAGCTCATATGTATGCATCCCAGTGGTTCCTCACTCTTTTTACTGCCAAGTTTCCGCTCTGCATGGTCTTCCACATCATTGACTTACTGCTCTGTGAGGTAAAAAAACTTGGATCAGAAAGCCCTTCCTCCGCTCCATGAATGTTTCTTCTTTTGTTTTCTTTTATTGGAGTCATTTGCTGCTTAATTTCAAAATGTGTGTGACTAAATTGTGTAGAAACCATAGTTATACTGAAGAGGAGATGTTAAGTGAAATGCTGGTTGGGTTTTAAAATTAGAATTGTGGATTGTCTCATTCTTTGCTAAGCGATCTAATTAAGAATATCTGATGCACACATCTGTTCTTCATTTAATTTGTTAAATAATTTATTCAAAGTTAGGAATTCTAATTTCATGAAGAAGCCTAGTAGTGAAAGCCTAGCAGGCTGTTAGAGGGGAAGCTCTCCACATGGTCTGATTCAGAGTGCCCAAAGACCGTAAGGGTACTGCACGTGGCTGTGATGGCCTGAAATGAAACAGGTAGGAGAGCTGCCAAGCAGCACCACTGAGTAAAGTTCTTGCCTTTTGTGTTTTAACCTACTATTTCAACTAACATTACTCCAAATACAAAATGGTATGTTTCTGTATTGCAGATAATCTGCACTTCCTTTCAAAAACCAGATAAAATAGAGTGATAGTCCGGAGTGTTTGTTTTGGTAAAACAGTGGTGCTTCCTTTTGTCACCACGAAGCCAGGGCGTCCTTGGAATGAAATCTCCTGGTTTTGAACCTGCCACTGATTTTTTCTCTCATTTAAATCAGTCACAAACATAAAATAAATAAATAAAATAGTTGATAATTTTAGATGCAAAGGGCTTAATAAGTATGAAACACTGTTGACTCTAGTTAATTCTGTTAATTTTTATTGTGAAATATTTTACTTGCGAATTTTCAGGCTTGCTGCTCATGCCCAAATAGCATTCATTGTTAAACAAATATTGCCCACCACTCATAACTCAGTATTTTTTTCCTTAAGAATATTGCTGCTTCTGCATATTGGTGCTCAGTTATCAAAATGAGGTAGGTTTATACCTCCAGGTGTCCAAGTGAGTGCGAAAGATAGTAATGGTGAGGTGATTTCAGATTTCCATATCAATATCTGAGCCCTATTTCTTTCCCAGTGTCCTGATTATTTTAAATAAGCAAATAGAAAAAGCAGAAAGGTTGATATTTTTTCTGCTCTTTCTCGTCTTTGCAGTGGTGCTCGTGCGGTAGATGAACACAATCCCTTGATCGCTTTTGAATTGTTAGTGGATTGATTTTCAGAATGAGCTTCTGGTGTCGATTTGATCATTCTTCGTCAGTTCTGTTTATTTCTTCGTTCTAATCTTGATGTAGAGCTGCCCTTAAAAATAACCATTTTAAGAAATTGTTTGTCAAGAAGTACAGAACATCATTTCATAGTGGTGATTATTATGATAATAGTTACCTCCTGTCTTGACGCTCTGGTGCTTTTTATTATATTAAGTTTGATAATAAAATATGCTGAAGAAATCTTTTCAGTAACGGCTAATATGGATTTAATCTTCAAAATGAAAAAAGAAACAACTCTTAAAACATTGATGGGAAAGAAGGTGAAAGAATCCAAGGAGAAGGTGAGAGAGTGCAACACTGGAGTCTGCCAGAGGAAGGGAAACTTGCTAGCATTTGCGGCAGGTAATCGCTTAAAGCTAAAGGACACTTTTAACAGCTGAAATAAACCAGAAATGGTAAGAAAATTGATTTCAAGTGAGAAGCTACACACAGACATATTGCAGAACAGTGGGGCAGTGTGTAGACAACATACTGAGGCAGCAATGTAGACTACCAGAAAGCTCCTCCTGAGATTCATGAGTCAACCAGTCTGAAGTGACAGGCGTTTCTGTGAATCTGTGGGAGGAGCCTAAATTAAAAATATGTTAAAGGAAAAATCTAGTTGGCCCTCATCACAGAGAGAAAGTAAAATCTGAAGGCATATGGCCATAGCCAAAGTAAGAAAGAAACCATTCCTTAATGGAGGACTGAAATAGTCTGGTTAAGCTGTCTGTCCAGTGAGCCTCCAGAAGCAGTAACAGAACAGCAAAAAAATAGGTTTTTGTGTGCATTAAAATGTTCTTCACTTTATCTCTGAACAAACAGCACGCCTGTAATTCCAGCTACTGGAAGGAGAAGAAACAGTTGCAGCTGCTAACTGGAACATAGTCTTCTGATTAAAAAAATCCTCAAAAATCAACAAGTCTTTGAAGTGAACTGTCTTGTTTTTAAAAGCAAGCTTCCAGCCTTCTCATTAATTTGTCATAGGTGCAGATGAATTCTAAATAGCCTCCAGCTTCCTTCCTGGCTGTGCTTTCTCCACGTCCCTGTCCTTGACAAAATGTTTACATCCTATGCAACTCTTTCATGACAGAAAAATACTAGAGGAAGGAAAACAGTTAAAACCATTGCTGAATGGGTGCTGCCAACTCGTCGTTCCAAGGGAGCTTCTCTGGTCCCCATGAAAATATTTGAATTATGGATGAACAATCTGTGTCCACCGAGTTTTTGACTTAGATTTGTCTTTTTAGTTCTTGACTGTGGCTGGAAGACTGAAATCAGTCCTTATGGATATTCTTTAACTCTCAATCCAGAGAGGACAGAAACCTGTTGGAAATGCTGTGTTTGTGCAGGTAGCCAGGGAGGCACGGCTCCTTCTCTGGCGTGCAAGGGGGAGCGGCAGCGCTCGCGCTGGGGAGTGGATGTCCTGGGCAGCAGCGTGTCCTGGGATGTGGAAGCCTGTGAAAAGATGTTAAATTGATGGTGGGAATTAAGTTTTGTTAAGACGTTTTTTAAATCCCATCGAAGTGTGTGCCATTACAGCTTGGGTCTTTTCATCATTCTCACATTATCACATTAGATGAGACTTGATAGAAAGAACAATTTTATTTAAATTCATACGAATGTGGGACTTGCTGTGGCCTCTATGTGAGTGAGTTCTTTTATCCTGTCGTCTTCCTCTGACCTTTTTTATTAAGCTGTCTTAAGGCTGTTGAGGGTGTGATTCAATGCCCAAATTGCTCAAATTTCCAGTGGCCTCTCAATGACTGTAGGAGAGACTCTGTCACCCGTCCTCATTAGAAATTAAATTGTTTTGAATTCTTTGTCTTTACTGCGACAGAAGCTTGAAGAAAAGCTTGGCCTTGCAGGTACTCTGCAGTGCCATGGTACATACTGTAAAGCTTAATACTTTGCCTGCCTACAAAAAAACCACAAACCTCTTAATCTGGACGAAAGTTTTCATGCGATTACAGCAAACGGTGTGATCTGAGCCTGGCTCGGTAGATAAATTTTAACATGTTGGCATCAGCTGAAGATCTTTCTGCACCGTTCCTGTTTCAGTGGCTTCATTTGTCTCCTCTCCTTTTGCTATTTCAGTTTGCATTGAGGAGCAGCTTTGTTGATGAAACTCAGAGTTGGGTTTGGACTTGTCGGTCTTATGTGTCAGTACGAGGTTACGTTCTTGAACACGTTGTGAGCCTGCTGCCTTTTGCTTTTTGTTCCATTTTAAATTATTTATTAAAGTCATGCTCAGAAACAGCAACTGCCGTAGGTAAAGCACATCGGAACAGCTGCAGCTGGGTGTTGACATTTAACTTCATTTTGCATGTTAAAATTTGCAATTCAAAATGAAAAAATGTATTTTAAAAGCACTAAATAAGTGACCTTAATTGGGCATTTAGAAGAGAGACAAAAAAAACCCAAACCAGTTGGTAGACAATTTATAAGCACTTCTTAAATTTTCATGGTTTTTTCTGCTTTAAAAAAATCCTTTAACCCGTTATGGTATATACAGCACTGCCAAAACCGAGCGAGGTTCAGAGCCCAAGCTGTCATTCCATTAGTAACCTAGAATTTTGAAAATATTATTGGTTAACCTCTGCCTTAAGTCAGTCTGGCTATTTTTGTGTGCAGTTCTTTGGGATATAGAATACTGAAGGATTGTGCTTCTCACCTTTTAAGGAATAGACAGAAAACCCTGCTACGTGCTGCCTTTTCTGGGCTGGTGCAGATATTTGTGTATTTTGGTGTCAGTAATTACATAGTCTTGTTAAAAAATTAATAGTTTGACTGCTAAGCTGCCATTGTGTGATCAAGACTAAATAGGAAGGGATGTAACTGGTTATTTATCAGTTTTGAATATGAGATAATTTAATCTTTTCTGATACAGCTAATAGCAGGGAAGTGAAACTGCCTTTCACAGGACCTGACAGCAGCACAGTGGAAGCAGTAGGAATTGAGAGCTAGATACCATCATTCCTCGGCCTTTCTTTATCAACTATTGCATTCAGAACTGAGTATCAAATAACCTTTATAATCAGTTTGGAGAAACTGTCTCCGCTAATGAAGACTGTTGAGTGTTTTTAAAAATCCAGTAGAGTGTGGGTGACTGGGTGCTGGTGAATGAGCACCTAGTGAGAGTAAAAACGCAGCACCAGGTTGTGTAGATGTGATTCCTGGGAGCGCTGCTTCGTAATAAAATAGTGAAAGTCTTGGGAGAATTGTAGCTATTGGCGCTGAAGATTTGATTTCTGTCTTGTGTGTGTCTCGCTGGAGAATGGATGTGCCAGGAAACACTGCGCCGTATGGCATCGCTCAGACGATAAGACCAGTTGTCTCTGCGTGCTAGTACTGCGTAGTAGATACCATAATAGCCTGCTATTTTTTATCTGTCACTGTCAGATACTTCTGTGATGCCTTCAGCAGAGTTGAGAAAGAACAGATTAACATTTTAATTTATTAAACTTCCTGAGGAACTGAGTCAGGAACAACTCCACTTCCTCTGTAAATCTGAACTGAGATGAAATGTGAATTAAATAAAATACTGTGTACAGTTGTTTATCTTCTGTAGATCTATAGGGGAAGAAAGAATGGAACTTTTTGGCCTTACCTGTTTTTGACACGTCGTATGTATTTGTTAACAGTTATAAATGTTTAAATAAATCTCACAGAATAGCAGACTGAGCTTGCTAGAAATAAAATCGCTTTTAGTAACAGCAAATCAAAAATGATACATAAATTCCAAGTAGGTGCAGATCTGTGCTGAAACTTCCTATGTCCAGTACTGTTTACAAAAGTAAAGTCAGTGTCATACGTGAGCTGGAAAAGGCTGGTGGGGAGCTGTGTGTTTTGTTTTCTCTCTCATGAACGCAGTCAGTTTGACTTTGGCATTTAGCCTGCGCCTTCCCTGCTGTCCGCTGCTCTTTGCGTCCTGCCTGCTGGAGAGCTGCGGCTCTCTCTGAAGTCTTTATCAGCCACTGCTGCCTCATCCAAAGAGCCTGGAAAGGATTTCTTTCCGAGACTGCTAGCTTTTAATTTAAGAAGAAAGAGAACAGGATGGAAGACCAGGATGTGAACACACACATCCCGCGGTAGCGCTCATTTGCTGCAGTCGAACGTCTGTTGATGTGTCAGTCAGTATCATGGTTTTTATACTGCAAAAACTCGAGGTCTGCAGTGGGGTTATCTCAGGTTTGCTGGCCTTGGATGTTTTGCTCCTGTGTATGTAGATAAGTTATTTACATCCACGCTAAAAGTAATTTTAGTGTACTTTATTTTCCGCTGTATTCCACTCTGGGTTTTTTCAGTACTAGAACAAAGATTGAAGTAAAAAAAAGGAAAAAAGATTTAGTATTTGATTGTGTGTTTCCCGAATGGGGAACTTAAATGTTTTTGTGTATATGTGGGTTAAAAAGCATTCAGATTATAATGATAAAGAATTTTAAGTTATTTTCAAACTGAAAGTCTTAAGAAGTATTAGGTGTTTGGATCTAAAATTCCAATCAACAGCAGAAATACTTGAGGTATGTAATGTAGTTATTTGTATTGCCGCAGGGACAGGGAAACACAGAACTCTCTATTAGCTTCTAAAGCTACACAGAATTTGGAGTAATTCAAGCTTGGACTGAGGAGAAGAGCATTTTAATAGACTACATCTAAGAGGTTCTTGGAGAGCCGTGGGGTTTAACACAACCCTTTACACTGTGCTGTCCAGCTGTTCCTGTAGCATCCATAATTTATGTGTCTTCCACTCCTCACTGCAGCTTGTTTATCCCCAAAATAACAAGGCTGGTGATGAACGCTC
>NW_010165687.1:85640-93445 GCF_000695765.1 Mesitornis unicolor | reverse complement strand
TGAGGAGCCACGAGGATGGGGGGGGGGGGGGGGGGGAAAGCCAGGCTCACAACAGTCTGCAATTGAAGATAACTTATGTGAACAGAAGGCACCTTTTTGGTGATGTTGATAAATGTTGTGGTCCTAAAACGCTGAGGCTACTTCTGTTTCAGAAACTGTTTTAAGATACAGGTGAGAAGATGCCAAAGATGAGGTACCTAAGTGAATGTTTGTGCCTTCAGTGGGAGAGGCATCTAATGCCATGTCATGGCATGTCTCCAAATTACTTTCTCCGTTGCGACTGAAATATTTTAGCCACTTACTCGTTGATGTTCACTTGGTTGATTTTTCTAGGAATACAGTAAATTTCCATAATGCTTACTTAACACCAGTGCCATCTGCTGTATTTGAATAGCAGCTTATCCAAAGCAGTCTTGGCAGTCCTCAGAAACGCTTCAGAAATAACTGAGGAAAGGATCAGAAATGGGAGAGTGATATTCTGCGAAGAAATCCAGGAAGCTAAGCTAATTTGGGGACTGTTTTTAAAAAGGAGGGTAGCGCAGTTTGCCTCTGCCAAAACACTTTCCTTTACGTCGTGCTTGGAATCTGAGGCCGTACTGAATTTTCCAAGTACGTAAAATCAAAATGTGAACTTTGCGTTGGAGCAGTTGTTGGACAGGGAAGTGAAGGTGAAGGCGTAGAGGCAAAGGCCAGGACTGAGTTGTGGCAGAGAAAGGGAGAAGATGGAGGAGGAGCACTGGGCAGGGGGAGCGCAGGGAAGCAGGATGTCGATTCAACAGGGGCGAGCATTTTCCTTTGTGTTACGTGACCACGTGTAGAAGGGCAAGGAGATCTGGCTGTGTCCAGAAATGTCTGAACCCCTCATCTTGTCTCCTCTCGAGAAAAGTGGGGTCTGGAAGACTCCTGCTCCTCTCAGCAAGTCTAACAGCCATTTCCAAGTTTCCATACGAGAGCTGGAGGACATTTCTTACCTGCAGAGATAGGAGGTGTCTTTTTCTGTCCTCTCTGTATGTATGTGGTAAGGCCTTTGATGCCCCGTGTGGATTCAGGCCACCTTCTTTGTCCCCACAATCAGGTTTGGGAAGAGGGAAAGGAATCTCTAAAAACCCTGTAATTTCAACCTCTCAAAACCAGAAGAGTAATGTTAGTGTATGACTTGTTCAAACCCATGGAGAAAGCGTGCTGCCAGCCCAAAACGCCGTGTCTGGGAATTTGGAACGTGCCACTACAGAAATACCAGATGTCAGGGAGCGATTTGATATGTGGAAATGAGTTAAAATTCTGGGGCTGTAATTTTTATTCTTTGAAAACAGGCACAGAAGCTGGAGAGTAAGAAGTGCTAATCTCATAACAATCTCTACCTTCATTTGGCCATAGCAACATCTCAGCAAATTATGTTAAAATCACCTAAAACATGTAATTATTCACTAGAACTCCTAAATCCGATTAATTTCTGTTAAAAGCCACTAAACACGCAGAATTTCATGTGAACGAAATACTAATCCAGGTTCATGGTTGCCTGGTAGTGTTTATTGTACGCTTTTCACGCTGCAAAACACAGAAAAGTGGCGCAATGAATACTGAATCCCAGGGTGCCATTGTTACCATCTCCCTGGTACCTGCTTATCTAATAGCTGTCAACTGTTTTTAATTGGGTTTGTGGATTACTCACTGCATCGTAGTATCGGGATGGAGATTTGCGTATTTTATTTTCTTTTTTCTTGTCCTATGGCATTTCCTGGAGCGGGTCAATGTAGGAAGCGACGTGTATGGAGTCTCTGGGCAAAGCCCAGCCGAAGAAGTTGACTGTACCTCATCTGTTAGCAGCGAGGTCTCCGTGCAATTTGTTTGCTCTTTTTCTGTTTCTTTCCCTTTGTAGTAAGAAAGCTGTGCCTGTTGTTAATACAAAGTTTGCTCGCTTATGTTGTGCCTCATTTGGCTGAGGTTTAACCTTTCTCTTCCTTAGTTGTCTTGTCATTGAACTAGAATAAATGTGTAAGTTATACTGACTATAACCAAGTAAAAGAAGTAAATTAACATGCGTATCCCTGCAGAGCAAGCTCTGAGTATGCATTACTTACAAGGAGAAATTTGAGCTTCAGACCATAGATTTATACTGTCAGCAGAATAAATACATTTGTGACATTCCTGAAGTTTATTGTGTGCTCTCAACATATTGGAGTTGTCAAACAAATGTTTTGCTGGAAGCAACCCAAAACATAAATAGAATTTTAATTCGCCTTTAGAGTCTGTAACCCCAATTACCCTCCGTAGCGCCTTTGAAAGAGCGTGCAACTGAACACGTAATCACGAAGCACTTTCAAATTACGAAACAGTGTCAAATTAACTTCAGTTGAATAGCTAATCTCTCTTTTAAAAAAGTAAAGATCAGTTATTAGAAAGCTGGAACAGATTAACTGGCTCTCTTGGTAGCATGTTGCTTGAGTCCCGAGACGTCTCAGACCTTTAGGACTTCCATGCATATCTTCTTTACCTGGTGCTCGACCTCAGAGAGTATTGTCTCAGCATCTTCGCTGTTTCCTCCTAAATGTCCAGCATTACTAGGAGCAAAACCACAGATAAGAACACTAATATTAAATGAATTTTCCTTTTTTTTTAAAAGCTATTATCTTCCTTTTAGTTTGAAAGTTATGCCAAGGGCATTGCCCTATAACTGGAGGAAGGTCTGTCAGGCGGTTGTGGTTGACAAGAGAGATAGACCAGTATTTAATGTAGCCTACCTTTTCACAAGGCTTCTGACACTAAGGAAGAGCATTTAGACAGGAGATAAATTCCAGAGTTGTCCCCTGTGCAACTGTTGTCGAGGTACAACATCATTGAATCGTTTGGCCCAACTCTTCTGCCTGCTCCACGCTGTGCTTTGCCAGTAACAAGGGTTGGTTTGCTGCCCCCTTAACGCCCCTTTTTTCTGTTCTCTGGGTGGATTTTCTGAGTCAAATGGACAGGTATGCCTCCTCCCTTCGAAAGGAAGCCATGAGTATCCTTTCTGTCACAGAGATCTCACTGAATGCAAACTGGATCCTACAAAATCAGATCTTTACCATTCCCTGTTTGTTCTTTGTTCCCAACCTTCTTTTCAGGCCTTTCCAAAAGTAATCGTTTTCATAGTGTAGAGGGTCTCAAAGTGAGGGTTCCTCAAAGAGTCCTTCGGTCTGCAGAAGGAATCTCAGAGGGAATTACAGGACTGAAAATCTGCCACTAGAGGAGAGTTAACATCATAAAATTTCCACTTATTTTAAGGCAGCCTTAACATCAGTGCATATGTGTAATTTCCAGTTGAACTGTTTCAGTTTTACAGTCTTATGAGAGACAGTTTCACTGTTTTGCCCATGAGGCTGTTACCTACAGTCTCTGTTGAAAATTATGGTCTTTTGTCATGGAATTCAAATAAGCAGATGCTTCTGTGAAGGGCAACCTTAACGAATTAAACAGTGACCTACGGGATGGTGAGTGTTCATCCCAGCACTGCCATCCCAGTGGGTATGAAGGGTTCTTCTGCAGAACTCTGCTCGCTCTTCCTGAGCGAGGGCTGTCCTACAGGTGTTGTTTGAAAGCGTACAGTGGTCGGTGGGGCAGTGGGCAGGAGCCATGAGGAGGTTGTACCATAGCACAAACTCTCAATTTTTCCCGTCCTGACTTATCTTACTGCCTTGGCTGCACGATAGTCAAGAGTTGTGTGCATTGAAATGGGCTCGTTCCTTCTCCGAAACTCCTGAGCTTAATGAGATCTATTAAAACGTGCTAGGCCTCTACACAAGCTTATGAGGATTCTTAAATAACACTTGTTGGAAAAGACAAGATACTGTGCAGCTGCTTAACCAGGCAGATATGCCTCTGAGACAGGCTGTCATAGAAACTGCTGGCCTTCTGCGAAAGGCACGTTAACAGCTCCTTGGAGGAGGATGTCCACATGCCTCATTTCTAGGATCCTTGCCTGTGGGCTTAGTGTCTGTGAGCTGGGCAGGCTGCAACTCCTCCTCCATTTCCTCTGCAGTAGCAAAGCCTCTCAGGTTGGCAAACAAGAGAGTGGCCACATAATTGAGAAGTGATGTGACATGATGAGAGGTCCCTAGCCATTCCTGTGCTCTTAAAACACTTCTTGTTTAGTACTGGTGTATAGTTTTGACTGTTGTATATTAAAAACCACCAAATGTTTGGGCAGTTATGAACAGCTTTCATATTTGCAAATGTTTAAAATATTAGGATGAATTCTTCATTATATTAAAGCATTTATTTCCAAATGCCTAGTTAAATATATGACCTTTGGTTTTAAAAAAGTAATTATCCAAAGCTTATTTAACATGGGCTCCCTTCTCTTTCTCCGTGTGGATGATTTGTATCTACTTTCATGTTTCCATTATAAAATCGCTGGAGGGATATTGCTAGCAATGATTTATATGTCTGGTGCATGTCAGTATTTTTGGTTCTTCTGAAATAGATGGAGAAGTTTAAGCTGAATCTTATAAATCAGTGTGTGGTAAATGAAGCAGGATTTTAAATAAGAGATTGTAGAAAAATGAGCTGAGCCTTCTTTTCCATAATCATAATCATTAAACTTGGCTAGGTCAGAGTAGTCTTGCATGCATTAGGAAAAAATAACTCAGGTATGTAGATCAGTGGTTATAAAATGTGGTGTTAGAATGGATGGGTATGGCACTGCATCTGGAACCTAAAGCATCTTGCTGCAAGTCCAAACCATGAGAAGAAGTCTTCTTGCAGGTTGCCAGGTGCCCCCTCCAGTTCACTCAGATACCGAGGGGCACGCGAGTCCTTCAGGTCCAGAAAGGCCACGCTGGTCAGGAGGTAACGGCAGCAACTGGTGCCTCAGGTCTAAATTACTGCCTTGGTTTGGGGCTTCCCTCTCCCTTTGAGGAGAAAGGAGGGTGCAGGTTGGTTTCTGTTGCCAGGAGTAGTGGGGTGCCACTCAGGACAGCTGTATACAAAGGTTTTTTAAGTCCTTCTGGTACTGTGATTTTAGGGCGCGTGTGTGTTGAACAGGTTATCTCAAGTAACAGGAGCCTGGTGGGGCTAGAAAAAATCCCTGCTGGGGACCCTCAAGGCAGAAGGAAACCTACTTGTGCTGCACTTGCCATCCACGTGAAGAGTGGCCATGTAAGAGGAGTACCATGGGAGAACGTGATTAGTTTGAATCCAGGAACAACGCGAGTTCCAGGCAGGTCAAAAACCACGTCTTTAGAAAAGAATTGAAACTAGTTTGGTTTTCTTTTTCCTTTCTTTTTTTTTTCTTTTCTTTTTTTTTAAATTTTTTTTTGTAGTGCCAGAAAATACCCAGGACACTAATTGCTCAGTAATCCCACAAATTTACTTAACAGTCCTAGTCGTAAAATAACAAAAGCAGATCAACCAGTTAGTTAAAACTAAGGAAACACGTTTGTGATGGCTTTAGTTTATGGCCCTCACTTACAGATCGTGTGTTCACGTCAAATCCTCTCTGTTAGGAAATAAAAGTTGCTATTACTGTGTGGAATGAATTGTTGACTTCAGACTGATATTTTTAATAAAACTGAGAGTACGGTGAACTTAATTTACTGCTGCTGGCGCTGTAGTATTCAGCTCTAGTGTTCTAGCATACATGACTGAAATTCACAGCCAGACATTTTTTCTATTAAAGCATAAAAAGCAAAGTAATTTTTGTTGTATTTAAAAAAATTGTTATCTCATTTGGAAGGGTTTCCTGTTAGTGAAGCAAGATTCTGTCCTGCTACAATTGTGACCTCTAGTGGAAAAAGGAAGTTTGTTATCCTAATGATTATGCCTGGAATCGCCAAGTAATTCGTGGAGTGTTGCAATATTCATTATGTCTAATGTTGTAGCATCTCCAGGACTCATTAATGGTAAAATCCCTTCAAGGCATCATACTGTCCATATAAAAAAATACATTTGCTTCCCAAGAATGCCTCTGAAAAGTCTCTGCAGATTTTTAGAGCTAATTTTAATAGAAATACAGTCTCAGGCCTTCAGGAAGAGGCTTGGAAAAATACTCAATTGCAAAAGCAGAAATATCTTGGAGAAGGTTCCCGTATAAAAAGTCCTGTTGTTATCCCACAATGATAGGTATTGCAGTGGCAGTATTGCTTGTGTGCAGGTCTGCTAAGACATTTTTAGATATCAGCTCTGAAAGACATTAGAAGAAAAGATTTATTGGGCCATTAAACAAGCAGGCAAGATGATTTATAAAACATAATCGAGGAAAACAGTCTGAACCCAAAGTACATAGTACAGCAAATGAGAACTGCATATGGTATTTTTCATATTTGGATGAACACAAAGCTATTTATAAATAACCAAGACACGAAGGCTTCAGAGAGGAGAGTCTGTTCCACCGGCAGAGGCAATGTGTGTCTGCCCGTGAGGCCGTCGTCTTCTGGCCCCTGGCCTGAGCTGCTCCTGCCTTTTGCCTGAGCAGGATGCCAGGAGTACTTTGTTAGGCTGCTCTGAAGGTGCCTCATTCAGGGTCTGTGTCCTCCTTTCCCCAGGAAAGTCTCAAGGTCTTGATTGTAATTAAAAAAAAACCAAGTTGACTAAAAGCAGAAGAATTACATTTCATATTTTTATATACAACGTGAGTGGAAACGGAGCCTTTTGCACCCCTCGGCAGTCAGTCAGTGAAG
Source organism: Mesitornis unicolor (assembly GCF_000695765.1). NCBI lineage: Eukaryota > Metazoa > Chordata > Aves > Mesitornithiformes > Mesitornithidae > Mesitornis > Mesitornis unicolor. Next base: position 86,792 of record NW_010165687.1, on the reverse strand, counting down.
GGTTTGGTACTGTCTTGGATTTTTAAATGCTCATTGTCATTGTATTATTCAACAAATGGATTTCTTTACACTTGTATTTCCAGTGTTTGCAAACAAGAAAGCAGACCGTTTCATACAGGCATCAGTTTGCTTACCTATGAAATAGTTTTGATTTTTGGCTGATAACAACAAAAAGATGTAGTCTGTACTTCTGGGGTATTTTTTGTTTTATTCTTGTGGTTTTTACGGTTTGAGCGTGAAAGATTATGCATGATTAATCATAGCTAAGCTCAGCTACTTGGCAAAAATCCTATCAGCTAGAATATTTATTACGTTTTCTTGATGCCTGCTTGTTACGGTGTTCAGCACTGTTCATGAAAACCAGCATTGACAGGTACCGAGAGGAGGGAGGCTTACCCTGTCACATCCGTCGCACCTGGCAAAGTGAACGGTGACATTCCTAAAGCTCCAAAGAGCCGTCATCTTCCCCAGCCGGGAGTTTGGAAACTGTGCCTTGGGGCTTTCATGAGGAACTTGGAAGTATAGCAGGGAAAAGAGAAGCGTTCCCTAGAGATTTGCAGCATCTAGTTATGATGCTACATAGGGATAAGTAATAGAGAAGAGAGGTTTGTATGCTGGGACCGACTGAAGTCTTTTTCTTCTTATTTTCAGGGTATGAACATCATCTTCCATGTAGCTTTGGCTCTCTTAAAGGTAAGTCATTGATTGGAAGGGGTTTTTTATTTTATTAAACTGTATGTAATATTTTTTTAGCTTAATGTGTCATGTCCAAGGGAACAACAGTAGACTTCTGGAGGGAGGAACAGAGGAGAAATAGCCCTTTGCCAAGAGATGTCTTCAAAACTGTACTTACAGTAGATCTGTTTTTATTAAACCTAATCCTGTTGTAAAGCTCCTGGAACAAGGAATGCAATCTAAGGATTTAAGTGTCTTGTGTAATTATGTTTAAGAAAATAATTCTTATTAATTTCACAGTGTATTTATTTTGTGGTGGGATTCTTTCATATAAATATTCAAGAAACGTGTGATTGAATATTACTTGGTATCAAATGTATTTGTAATGTCAAGAGAGGAATGGAAGTCTTATTGTAATACAGAGAATGTCTGTCTTTGGCAGGGACACAGAATTTACCTACAAAATTCAAAACCAAC
>NW_010165687.1:83982-85609 GCF_000695765.1 Mesitornis unicolor | reverse complement strand
ACTGTTGGCCCTTTTGATGCTAGTGAGATTGCTCAAAAGTAACTTACGTTTACCTTTGCAGTTGGGCACTAGTTCAAATCCAGGCCACGTACAGGCACGTGGTATGGGATTTGAAATGCCACCTTTGAAGTCAGATGATACTCCCATGAAACAGTTCTGGCTAAAGCTCAGGGTAGAACAGCCTGTCACTAACACAGCCACCCAGGACATGGACACAGACCAGTATCATCTGGCTGTTGTTAGTCCTCCAGTGGATTTTCCCAAATCCTTATCATCTACCTAGGAAGAGCAAACAGCTACTGGTTGAGCTGTTTGAAGAGTAATTCTCAGAGACTGTGGCACAAAGTGCTGCAGCAAAAATGCTCCACACCAGGAACAGATCTGTGCTGCTGCTGTCAACAGAGCAGTCAGAATGTCAGACCACGGGCACTTCCCCTTGAGGTCAGGTGACTTGGACAAAGTACCGCCATGTAGGTATGAGATGATGTGTAGCATTACGGTAAGGAAATAACCAAAATAACTCGTGTTTGACACTAGCACAATTAATGTGTCAAATGGCGTGACTTTGTACGTGAGTATATGTATTAAATGGCTTCGCCTGTAAACAGGGAATTAGTTTAATGTACGTTTCCAGGGAAGTGCTCCTACACAAATCTAAATTTGAAAAAAGGAGGGAGAGAAGTGCGTGCTCTTTTCTTCCTGTTTTGTATTTTATTTGCAACTATGGGGGCTTGTTAATTTTCTGTTTTTTTAAGGCCGGTATGGATAAAAGTGAAGCGTAGTAGATTATGACGTGGTAGACAGTAAAGTGAAAGCAAGCGACACCCAACAGGTTTGCTGCCACGGTAGCAGGAACACGTTCTGAAAGAGGTAGAGATACCAGCTTATGGGCCTTAAAACTGAGGAGGAAGAAAGCAGAGGAGGAGTACTTGCACCGAGTTGAAAATGGCTCGCAAGGTTTTCAAACAAGGAGAACTTTGTTCAGTGTGGTTGTGAAGGGTGGCTTTGAGGGCAGGGGCATACACCCGTGGCCCCTTCTCCTGAGGGTTCTGCTGCTGCCAGTGGGAGTGGTTGAACTGGGGTTGGCAGCAGAACAACTGTTTCAGAAATGTGGCAAGGGTCAGAAAGGACTGAAATCCTTCGCTCACGTATGTCACGCTGGGAATAAGGACCTTTTTGTGTGTGTTGAATGATTAACCCAATATATTTTAACAGAAAGTGCTCAGTCTTTCAATTTTACCAGGACACACAACGCACTTGCTTATCCAATTGAACATTTCTCTTTGGCTGTTCCAGAACAGGAAAATTCAAGGAAGTATTTTGTCAGTCTTACTATTTTCTTAGTTTAAGAGTTGGCTTTAATTCTGCTTATAGTGGTTCTTCTTACACACATATATATGTGCATATGCAATATGCTGTATCTGCCTGTTCTGGCAGTAATAGGCTCTAAATGACAAGAGAGGTGTTATTCTGAGAAAATATTTCTATATTGCAGCCAAAAACAAGTACAAAGCAAATACAGGTCTGTAAGGTAAGACTAAGACAGAAGCACTCATGTAAGAGCACAGTTCCATAGTGGTACCAGGGTGGGGCTGGTGATTATGTGCAGTCAAATTAGCATATGATT
>NW_010165687.1:74990-83951 GCF_000695765.1 Mesitornis unicolor | reverse complement strand
GGAGTTGCTGTTCTGTTAGAGAGGAAAATAATCCCGTACTCTGAGACCTGAAGTAATGTTTTTTCCTACTCAAGTGTGTTCATAATCTCTCATAATCTCCTGATGATTACACACAAAGTGGTTTAGTGTACCAGTGTGTTTAAGTTACAGAAATTGTGTGTGTGTGCTGCAGAACAACCACTTTAAAATCTGTGTGTTTCTAAGGTCTTGTTTCCCTCTGATTCTGAAGCAGAATGAAAACAGCTCCTAAGGATTTGTTCTTCATTAAAACAGAGCGACTGTTCCCTCATCTGCAATCTTTTGGATTATTTTTAATTTGGACAAGGGGATCCTTCCTCAGTGGAATATCAGAGTCTTTACTGTGCAAATGCCATTTTCCTCACTTCTTTGTGAAGCGTGTGCCTCACCATCCCTCGTTAAATAGCAACAGAATAAAAGCTTTTCTCTTGAACTCCCATTTACTCAATGCAGTTTCTCACTGTTAGAGCCAGCTGCTAGTATTCAAAGTGCATGCTTGTTAGTTTTGAAATGACAGTGCTGCTTCTGTGGCCAATTGCCCGAGACACCTTGATGCAGTAGTCTTTGGAAAATAAACATGGATTTAAGTCATGAGGGGAATCCTTTCCCTTTCCTTCTCCCACTTTCTGAGAACGATTGTAGAGATGAAGAGCTGGAGGATTAAAGCTCTTTAGCTGTGGAGGCCATCATTTGTAATGGGGCATTCGTCTGATTTCTTATCGAAGGAGAAGTCTTTTTTTCTGAAGCATCCAAACGTTATGGTTTCTGATGCATAGCGGTGCTTTCCGTGTGCTCCACGGAGTGCTCATGTGTCACCTCCCCAGCTGGTGGCAGCATTTTACAGTTTGACATTAATCTCATGGCTACGTTATGAAGAAACTGCGCCCGGATGAACATTTGGTAAGCTGAGCTGATAGAAAATCAAATCCCTCTCCATTCATTTTCTGAGCATCAGAAAAGAAAGTGAAGCACTGGGGGGTGAAAACAACCCTAGTGCTGGAAAAGGCAGAGTAGGAAACTGGGATTTAGAACATCTTGGCGAGCGACATTATTTTCATTTCAGAAATTCCAATTAAGGCCTTTAATTGAGAACGACAGAGGAAAATGTACCATTTCACTGCCAGCATGCTTTCACATCCCTTTAGTCATCAACTAGGTAGTTTCTGTGCTGGAAATTAGAAAGTAAACATAATCTTCACATATGCTAAGAAAAAGATGTCAATAATAAGCTTATTTTCAAATTTTAATACTGCAGTAATTATTTCTTAATTTCCTGTTTCTGATTTTGCTACTTAGAAAAAACAGCTACATGCATGCTTTATTTTGGAATTAGCAAACCGAGGCAAGTATTAAAATATGTGACTGGAGAAATCAGACTCTAGATTAAGTTGCTAAGTACTGAAAAGGCAGGGAAGAGAACCTGTTCAGTGGAAATGCAAGAACGCACCGCAGGGTTTTAAAAGAGGTCTGCACCCAGACTTTCCTTTGAGGATTCATCTGCTCATGGAGTGTGATTCATAACAACAACTGAGGTCAACACTTAGGTTCCTGAGCTTTCACCTGAGTGACCATTAAAAACCTGTTGCTTAATGCCAGAGGAGCTGTGGTTTGCTTCAGGAAGGTACAGAATATGCACATTGAAATGGGTGGGAAATAGTGACACAGTAAGGTGTTTGTTGTGTTTCCCAGCCAGTGCATTGTTATCCTACAGGCATTCACTTTCAGTCTGTATGTTCTCTTAAAACCAGTACTTTTACATATCATTCCTTGAACTCAGATGACTGTGAGCAGCATTTCTAATGGACATTGTGAGTTCTTACACTCCTCACTGCACATTATCAAACGCTAAGTGCTTATTGCACAAATAAGACAGTTGTATTTCTTTGCGATTCCTGTTGCCACCTTTTCATTTCAGTGCTGTTTGTGTCATTCTGTGCCCAACAAGAGGGAGGAGAATACTAGTTACAGTGGCAGGGACAGCAGATGATGCTATTAATTCAAGTAGTTGATACAGAGGCTTCCTAGATTACAAAGAGAAGTGTCAAAATTGCCTTGGGTGAGGAGAATTATTTGTTACCTTTATATCATTCCGTATCTGGCCTGAAAAGGACCTCCTAGGCCCAAGAAGTGCTTCTCTGCTTTATTATGCCATTATGTGACATGGCATCCATTTCATAAACTAGTAACAGCAGCAATATTGCTGGTGGAAGGCCGTTTCCTTTATTTCAGTTTGAATTTATTACTGATCATTTTACACTCCTCTGCACTCCTCTACTCTGATATCAGCATTGTCCTTTATCTTAAATAGTCCCCTTCCAGCAACACTCCCGCTAGCTTTTATCACCTTGAAGTATTTATAGATACCATTCGTATTGTTTACTAAATAAACCAATATTCTTAGTTCTTGAACTCTAGAGCATCCTAATGGTTCTCTTCTGTATCTCCTCAACTCTCATTAATATTTTTAGAGACGAATGACTGGATCTTTAAAAGAGGTCACACTATGGTTTCTGTACTACTGTTGTATTTTTCTTATTTCTAAAAAATCTACTTAATCTGATAACTATGAGCATTGTATTGTTCTCTTATGTTTGTAGAGAATGGTGTTCATGACTAACCAGGCGGTTCCACAAATACTATTTTGCCACCTTAGATGTGGATTTCTGTAAGAGCATAAATTTTGAATAAAACTATGCTGTACTTCTGTATGCATTTATATTTCACTTCTTAATGAGCATATAGTGAATGTAAGTTTTCTGCTTTCATTCTCAAGACATTCTCTTCTTTGGATAGACATCTGACGTAACCTGGCTCGGATTTTGTCCATCATTTGTCTCCTGAATTACCACTTGCACCAATCCAGAATTCTTCCATATGTTACTGAAATAAGACACTCAGGTTTTGTATAACCTTACTAGCCAAACTTCTGAGGATGCCAACAAAGACTGGACAGATGCTCAGTTTAGGTAAATCTTGGATATTGTCAGTGCAGATAATTTAAAAATGTGAGTTATCTTTCAGTTGGGGATGAAATTGTGACAGACACTGTAACTTTTTGAGAGGTACCGCAGGAAGAGTCCACTGAGTGTGTAGGCAATGGAGCTTAGGCCACGTCTCCAAGAAGTAAGCCAGCTATTTCATTCTCTCTCTGCATACAAATGCTATTACTTTGCATTTGCAGTGACTTGAGGAGCCTGAACTGATTTTTAACTTAGCACTGCTTTAAGGCAGAGGTTGGATGAAGTGACATAGTGGGTTCCTTCCCAACCTAAACTGGTTTTGACTCTAGGTGATCTGGTTTAGTCCACTCTGTAAGTGCATTAAATCCTCAGAAGGCTCTTTTCAAGATAAAGATATTCCCACGTTAGAATCTAAGACAAAACAGATGTTGCTCTGTACATAGCTGATGCCAGGATCAGCCGTGAAGCTGCTGGTACAGAAGTGGATCCCAACTCTGGTGCTAGGGGTCAGAACCAACTGCTCTCTTTTCAAAGTCTCCTCCGTTGGGCAGAGGACAGGAAGTTGGCTTTGTAAGAGGATCTCAGATCACTGCTTTTGTATTTCTAGTTCCTAAATCAAGGAGGTCCCTGAACTGAAAGTTTTGCTGGGCTGAAGAACTCCCACCCCCCAAACACACTCCTGCTGCCACAGAAAAACAGCGCTGGGTGACTTGTTGGAGAAAGAGAAACCTGTACCTGAAAATGTGCAGAATCAGCCAGCTTCCAGCCTGTTGATTTCCTAGTCCCTATTTTTAAATGTCCACCCTTATTTGCATGCTGAAAATCCATTCTGTCCTTACTAGTTACTTTCTTAGCTCAGTTATCTCCTCCTCACACCTAATATCAGTTCAATTTCTATTAGCTGAATGTTCACCATAAAATTTTAATTTTGAGGGAGAAGAGGCATTCTCTTTTTAAAGGAAAAGAAGACTGAAAGCAGAGAAGGCATGAAATTCATTGGACTGCATTTCTTTAGCAACACTGAGCCCTGCGTTATGTATTGATGGCACTTCCACGTTATGCCGTCTGTTAATAGTTTCGAGATATTAGGAACCTGAGATGGTGTTTTTGGGACTACGTATAGTTCTGATACATAGATGGTTTAGGGTTTTTTCCAGTATCCTTGTATGACTCATGCACTTAGCAAATCTTGTGATTCTGTGGGAAATTTTTACCTGAAGTAAAATAGAAGCAAGAAAACAGTCATCCCAGATCAGACTTTTAGGCTTATCTACCCCAGTATTTTGCTGCCAACAGTGGATACACAGGAGAGACTCCTTTTTTCCTGACAGATTGTGTCTCTGAGAAAGAAGCAGCCTCATGGTTAATAACTGTGTGTGAGTTGTTACTCCATGTGTTTGTCCAGTGACTTACTGAACATATGAATCTGGTAGCCACAGAGATGTTCTCAGATTAATTACGGTTTGTGTGAAGGTGTTCTTCATCTTAATTGCTTTGAACCTGCTACCGCTGAGTTTCTTGTGAGGCTCCTGGTTGCTCTGGTGGAAGGCACTTTGGCCACTCATGGTGTTGTTGTCTGGTTAGACCTCTGTTCCTTTCTGTTAGTTCCTACCAGGTGATTTATTTTGTCGACCTCTGCTGTGCACTGAGCTGATATTTTCATAGAGCTGTCCACAGTGACTCCAAGATTCATTCCTGAGTAGCAATTGTCAGCTCAGGGTCTATCATTTATATGTAAAATTGATAATGTTCTCCATATGCGTCAATTTACATTTATCTACACTGACTTTAATTTACCGTACTATTGCCCAGGCATTCAATCTCTTACGGTCCTTCTGCAGTTCTTTACTGTAAGCCCCTATTTTTAAGACCCTGAATAATTTAGTAGCATTTGAAAACACAGTCACCTCTTGATTCACCCTCTTTTCCAAGCCACTTAAGAGCAGTCCAACCAGCATGGACCCCAGCACAGACTGCAGATGGAATCTCCTGTGAAAATTAATTGGTTTGTCACATTCTTCCTAATAACGATAAAGACGTAAACTTCACTAAATCCAGATTACACAGTTGTGATTAGACCTGAAGAACAGAAAGGACAAAGTAATTTCTGATAAGGTAAGAGGTGAAGCTTTTATTGTGGGCGTGATGTAATTCGTATGGATTTTCAGGGTTATTCTGGTGCAGAGAATAAACTTGAAAGAGAACTTTCTTCTTTGTTCTTCCAGTTTTCAGAATCTATTTAGCTTTTCAAAGTCTGTAATCTTTGCCACTAAAATGTTAAAGGCAATCCAATTCCTTTTTTTTTAACAGCTGACATAGAAAAGAGAGATGCTATCATACATCAGCATTGATCAGTTAGCAATTCACATAGCAATTATTAAAATGTTTAGTTTATCTCAGCACTGTCCTTTCAGTGCCCCATTATCATAAAAATTGGATGTTCTTGTCAACACAAAGCACAGGGGAGGAGGCGAGACTAGCGGTGCTTCTGCAGGAAGGGCTGGGGCAGTGAGAGGACGTGGAAAAGGCTGGGCTGCTCACACGGGGAGAATGTGGGCAGCAGAGGAAGCAGAGAGGGAGCAAGGAACCCGTAGTGCTCGCACGGGGTCGGAATTGTAGAATTCTGCAGGGTGGCAGGTTGCCAGTTTTTATGGCAAGTTGTCATGCCTTGTTAAACATGCAAGTGAGAACACCGTTATCTGGGAACTAAACCAGTGTGAGCACCTAAACCTGACACATTCGTGTTCAGGCTTTGTGCACTCGTTTGTGTTCTGTAGTTCAGTATGTTCTTCTAATTTGGTATATTTTAAAGCACAGAGATTTATAAAGGACTCCCCAGCAAGATCCTTGGTGTCTTGCTACAGAATTCAGAAAAAATATATAATTTCACGTCACGTTCTGTATGGCTTTATTTGCTAAGAGAATATTTTGCTATCAGCCAGTTCTGAGTTGCATGGACATGAGCTGTGTGTGTCTGAGCAGATCGTAACCGCATCTGTGCCATATGAGCAAACAGATACTTCATGGATAGGAAGGCCAGAAACAGAATTCGACTGCACTTAGAGACGTCTGTGACACGGAAATCAAGGCACAAGGAGTGGGTGTTTACCCTCAGACATTCTCCTTGGTGTGCAAATTACTGCCCTTTGTGCCATTTTTAGTTTTTAAGTTGACTTCAGTTAGGCCCTTCTGAAGGATGCAGGGCAGTCATCTCATGGTACAGATAAGAGTAGTGAAGTATACAGGAAGGAAAAATCATGATTCGTGGTCAAACATGGATAGAAATAAGATGAGGGATTCAATTAGGATGTGGAAGTATCTCAGAATGGTAGGGAGCATAACGAGTCTCAAACCGCAGGTCTGAATGGCAGTTCAGTGCTGTGCTGCATGAAGGGAGTTCCTGAAAAACACGCAGCATTGGATTGCAACTGATACCTGAAGGTTTGGGGTTTTTTGTCAAGCCTTTGAATTTTTTTAATTCGAGACCTCTTTTTAAACAAGAAATCCAGGCCTGATTTAAAAATCGTCATGATGGTAGTAGACCACATCTCTTGGGAAGCTAATCCTGTCGTTAATTTTCCTCATTCCTAAAAATTTGCACCCTATTTATAACCTGAATTCATCTGGTCTTAGCCTCTAACTATGGGATCCTATTATAACTTTCTAGAATTAAAGACTTTATTTAATAATCACTTCATTCCATTTTTCATAAGCCTAGACCTTACCCAAAATGAATCAAACCTGAATTTCTGTAAGCATGAGCATTAGCTATTAGCTTATTAAAGTCTGATTTATGCAAGAAAGAATTTAAGGCTTTTTTACGTGGGTGATGTTCTGAATTATCTGTCCTCTTGCCTGTTTTGCCCTTAAGTCACCCATGACTCTGTCCATTCATCTCTGTGCCTTTAGTCAGTTCTGTAACATGCTTCCAAATACACACAGTAAAATGCTCCTAATTCTTCCCTTTTAATGTTTTGAGCGATGTTTTCATTCACATGCAGAAGGTGGAACCTATTACAGAATATTCTGCTTACCAGCGTGTGTTTAAATTAGCAACACTTTAAAAATTCAGAAAAAAAATGACGAGGAGCTACTTCCTTTCTTTTAAACTCTTTCACCCTAGGAACGTGCAGTCTGGTAAGCTGGAAATGTAACCTGTGACGGATAACTGGTCAGCATTACGGTGTTTGGCTGCATGCATGATAATCAACCAGAATCTGTGGAACCGCATGCCGAGGGAATTCGGAACGTATGAGAGAGTTCCCACCACAATCTTCACTGTAATCTTAACTGGAATAAAACCTGTGTTGGTTGTGGTTTCTTTTTTCCTGAGAAAGTCGTGGCTTCTCTCCAAAAGGACCACAGTAAATACCTTTGATCTCAGCCCAGACAGAAATGCTGTAGCTCCACCTCTTCAGAACCCTGCTCGGCGAGCTAGTGCAAAATACTGTTTTACAGCCTCGGGAACGTAAATCAGTTTCCAGAAGACCACCTGTATTAAATACCTTACTTACTACTGCACAGAATCTGCAGTAGTGTTTTAGGGGTGTTTCAGTCCACTTAAATCCCGTATCACCAGAGGATAAATAGTTGAGGCCTCATCGTTGTCATCTGTCATCTTTGACCTATGGCTTCTGCTGGTTCAGCGTTGGCTGTCGTCTCACCTGCTCCCTGTGGTATCATGAGCCAGTGTGGCCTGTGTGGATGGGGCTACTTTTGGTAATAATGTTCTGTTTTAAAATAAATTCTCATCCAAGAAAATTTACTTGTATTTGAAAGGAGTCCACTATGAGTGGTATCTCAGACTGGATGCAGTTGATTGCTTTTCCTAATTTTCTCTGTTTTTTGCAGTACTTGTGTAGGCTTGTTCACGATAACTGAAAATTATTTTTACATTTAAAGAATTATCAATGTGTTTATTATTTCAATTCAATGACCCCGTGCCACAGATTTTTACTTGGCATTAGTATTTTAACTGAATGTGGGTGTTTTTTACATGTTAGACAAATAATGTTTAGGGCTTTAAATATGCATTTGCAGAAGTGTTTGCAGTTAACGTGTTTTGGATCCATAGAGCTCCTCACAATATTTTAAATTACCACATTTCTGTATGGCAGGTATATATGGAATATAACTGCCTGCTCCAGTCACAAATGTGTATGGTCCTGTTACATAGCCCGTTTTATAATTAGGCAGTTGAAAAATGAAGCAGCATAAGAACATGCTTTCTAAAACGCAGGCCTCTGAACTGCAGTAGTACCTGCCAGGCTGGCTTCAACCAGATGGCAGAGGCACCCGGCCTGCTCCCCGCGCAGGAGGCATGCGGAGCAGTTTACGGTGTGACATCATCGCACTGCCCTCACAAATGTGCAGTTCATTTCTGGAATCCATTCGGATGCGTGTGCTGACATCATTCGCTCCCTGCCAGTCATCTCCGGATTTGGAAATGCCTCCTGAGAACACAGCACTGGAAATGATCATTGTTTAAATTATTTAATTCAACCCTGCAGAAGCTGTGCGAAGATGGGCTGTGGCTTCCCAGCTCCTGGGATGCTGCCTGCCGCTCCCTTCTCTCCAGCAGTCCCTGGCTGTGTCCTTGCCTCGCTCCCCTTGAACCACCCAGGAGGGATGAGGGTCTCCTGCCCTACCTGCCCCGCTCCAGGTTGTGCCTGGTGTGCATTTATTCAGAAGCAGATTGAATCCTAGCGGTTATATGGGCTGGCAGGCCGGTTTCTTCCTGACCATCACGCGTTAGAGGATGCAGTTCATATACCGTAAGCCTGGGATTCGGCAGAAAACCCCTCACGGCTGAATTGATTGAAGGTGGACGGGGAGGGGGAGCTCGGCTGTCCAGCCGCTCACTATTGGCTTCTTATTACGGCATTCTCCCCCGAGACGCTCCCTGCGTGCTCATTCACCCCCTCCTCTTCCTCCCAGCCCCCTCCTTGCCTACCCCTTCATTACTGATTCACAGCGAGAGGCA
>NW_010165687.1:69431-74959 GCF_000695765.1 Mesitornis unicolor | reverse complement strand
GTTCCCGAGCGAGAGGCGGCAGCGGCAGCCGCCACGCTTGTCACGAATCAGAGCTTGCAATGAGCTCATCCTTTTCTCTTTGCAGCTTCCGAACTGCCCTGGCTTTATTGCTCTTCTCGCTGCTGGTGCCTGCTCGCACATGCAGCCACAGGCACTGAGCCCCGAAAACTCTCTCTTGCTTTGCTCCCAGCAGAGCTTTCCTGCACTTATTTTCTGCCATTTTCCTGCTTTTTAGGCACATTTTTAGATCCATGTTTTCTCTGGTTTGTTTTTCAAATCTAGTTTGTACTCTGACTGAGCCAGCACGGTGGATCATATTTTTCCTTGATTCTTAGCAAAGATGCTTTTCTCTTTCTGAGAGACCGAGCAGCATTGCTGTAGGTGGCCATCCGAGCCCGTTTCAGAGGCTGACTCTCCTTATCTTTCACTTTTTTAAAATTACGGTTCAAAGCCTGTTCTTCTCACTCTGGATACTTACTACTTACTGCTCATGGAAGAAGGGGTACCTTGCAAAACCCCAGCTGCCAAGCTCACGCCGCCTGTCAAAAAGTCCCAGGACATGCATGACGAGAGAAGCAAGCTGGTGAATGAGTATGCATGTCGGGTGCTGGAACTTCTGGGAATGGGGCATCGCCTATTTGTGCCTCGACTGCTTGCGGTGAGATTCTGTTTTCTTGAAATTAATTATCGATGAATTTGCCATCTTCCCACCCAAATCTGCTTCCCTCCCCCAGGATTCTTGATGCTGAGTGGAGGTGGGAGAGGTCCCTTATTTTTTCCTCTAGGCTTCTCATAATCTGTCTCCTAAGCTCTGAGTCTTTCTTTTTCATGTTAGCTTGGAGGGCTGGACGCCAGTCCTGCTACTGGGGATTGCTGCCACTCCTTAACCAGCTCGACGGGTCCACAACCAGGGCTGTGCTGTAAAAAATATTTCCTAAAGCCAGGAATGCTTTTGTTCTCACTTCTGTAATGACTGCAAATAAGCAGGATGCCTGGTCTACTTCTAGATACCGATGGAAAGTGCATTAATGTCCAGCATGTAAAATTTTATACTTGAGACATCAAAGGTTAGTTTTAAGCACTCATAAAAATTCAAGCTGTATTTTGGTTTTCTACTGTTTCCATGTTTGATTTTGAAAAGGCAGTCGACACTATGTACAAAAGTTTAAAATACATGTGTAGGATTATCTGGGAAATAAATTGTTAAAGGTGTTTTTATCTGTCATGGCAAATGATGTCTGTATGTGAAATGGCCTGAAATTGGTGTGGCATGTTGGAGTACAGGGAAGTATGCTTTTATCGTGTCTGCTGCTGTGCAGAGCAGACTCAAACCCGGGAAACAGTGGCGAATCCAGAAGTCAGTACCTGCTCCTAGCTGGGTCTGCTCTGGGTGCTGTGACCAAACCTGGCTCAGCTCAGAGGTACACTTGCTCGGTGGGCTTGTGCACCACGATGTCATTTTGCTGTGACATTCTTTACTGATCCCATCCCGTTTTCTGATGTGATGGTGCCTTTCCTGTATTTCCATACCCAGTGCAGTCCTATATTGTCATTATATCAGTGGCCTGTCTTGCATTTTCCATGTGCTATGGAAACCTCTCTCCATGTTCTGCAGCACGCTCCCATCAATGAATGTGCTCTGCGTATTACGAGATGTTCAGTGTGAAAAAAGAAGGTGGGTGGTTGAACCAGCGTGTTACTGCAGTGAGATACTAGATAAAAATTTTAAAACCCCCACGACTCTGTGATTGCTAGTAAAGCGCAGATGAATTTGGATACCTCCAGTCACTTGTAGAATTGGGTACAGTGACTGAATCTGGTGTGTGTAAGCGTTATTCCAGGTTACGTCTGAGTGTACCTCCCCACTCCTCCAGCCCATCCTGCTGCTTCAGTGCTGATGGCCTCTTGGGTAAGGACTGCCACATCATTCTGAATTGTTTGGTGATGAGCTCCAAGGAAAGCAGAGACAAACCCACTAAGCTCTTTTTCACTTGACTTATCAGGCTGTGTACGTGGCCCTCCAGATGGAGAATACCAGGGACTTCAGCATACTCCATCGCCCAGGCGGCCTAGCTTTGCTGAATGACATAATATTGTTTATTAAAACAGCAAAAAGAGGGGAAAAAGGCCAAAGCAATATGAATAGTGCTTGTGTCATTAGAGAGCCTTGACTTGTGGAGTCAATGTGATTTCCTGTCAGGTTTTATTAGCTAAATATACCTCTTCTGACATCTAGCTCTTTTGACATATACCCCTGCCATAGAGGAGGAAAGACTGTGTTTCTGGTGGTTTTTTAAAAATGAGACATCTCTGAAGACCAAGAATTTGTACTTTAATCAGAATTGAAGATAAATCAAAACCTCAGTGTTTCACAGAATTAGGAAGTAGATTCTCTCTTACATGCGTGAGCTTCTCCCTTGGCGTGGTTTTGGGAATAAATGCCTAGGATGGGCATTGCATGTGCCATTGTAGTGGTATGTGAGAAACACAATCTGTAACGTCTTTGCCAGCCTTGGAATGGTTCAGATCACCTGCTCACTGCACCAGCTAACTGCAACGATGGGCAAGTGAAACAGCACTCGTTCTGGGGGGGGTTATCCCCTTTGGGATGACTCTGGGTGGGTGAAGTAGATTTTGTGTTTGTGCTTATCCACATTCATCTGTATTTTATGGAACGTTACCTTTGTAATTCTGGAGCTATGTGTAAATGTAAGATTTTGACCAGAGGGATCCTGCTGGGTGTACACAAGATTAGTGCCGTATTTATAGATGCCAACTCATTGCGCACAAAACCAAAGCTATTTTTTTTCTATAATGCTTTGGTACCAAACAGTGTTTTACAGAGAGCTTTTGGTTAGGAAAAGGATGTCCTTTATGGTATAGCTTTCACCATAAAGAAAGAGACACGAGCGATGCCAGTAAGAGAAGTGCGTGCCAGTGTAACGGTAGCAGCGTAGCTTCACCCAGCGAACTTCCCAGGCCTGGGTCCCAAGTTCATCCGCCCTCGCGCTCCTTGGCCAACCTCACCCTCATGGATCCGTGGAGCTGGGGTCAGGTCCGTGGCTCGTGGTCAAGGCCAGCACAGTCGCGCAATGTGTGGTGTTGCAGCCTTGGTGCTCACAGTGGAAGAGGAACTGTCAGGTTACCAAAAAATAGCTTGCATACCTTGATTTTACACTGCATGTCTTCTTAGAAGAACTTGGAACCACATCTATGTGTTACAGATTTATTGTGTTCTGAAAAATTAGTGTGAGGGTACTGGTAAACATTTTAAATTTGCCAGTAACAAATTAAATAGTGGAATAGAGCACGGCCGGATTCTTTTCAGCCTTTCGCTTGGTCTCGTTCCAGACCTGTGTTCATTAAAGTGTAAAAAAGGCAGTGTATGCTCACTGACATTCTGTGGAAATTCTAAATGTATATACTGCATACATAGGCTTCTATGGAAATTAGGGATTTTTATCTGTCTGTATGAGAGAGGAAGAATTAAATTAAGGAGGTGTGGTGTGGTTGATCCAAAATTTCTTCTGCTGTGTTCACCCCCAGGTGGGAATAGGAGTTGTAGTTGATGTAGTCAGTAATAAAGGAGACTGCAGAATTAATAATTGAAGACAGAGAAATTAAATTAAAGAAAAAAGCCAAGGCTTTGTCCTTTGTCTTAATCACATTTCCCTAAATATTTTGTGGGAAGTAGTAGTAACATTATTAACCTTAAAAAAAATAAATCGTAATTAACATCACTTAAGTCTCTCCAATTTCGTTCCTGTTTTTGAACATTTGCAGGATTCCAGAAATTTATCTTTAGATTTGAAAGCTTCCCCGGCACTTCTGGGAAAAGGACTTCCCCTCAGCTCCAACTAATCCATGGAAGATAACTTTGTGAATTAATTCAAATACCTAAGTGATGTGGGAAGGACATTTGAGGGCTTGTTTAGTCACAACCTAACAGACAAGCTGAGACTTCTGGCCATAGTTTTCAGTGAGTTTTCTCTTTTGCCTGGTTTTAAAAATACAATTTTAACAAAGAATATGATTATTTGAAAATTGTGTCTAGAAAAAACGCCCTGAAGTCCCCGAGCGCTCAGAAATGCAGCGCACCTGCCAAACTTTAATTATTGGTTCATTAAACTTGCAGATTGTTTAGTGAAATAAGTTGTCCGTGAGTCCTACATGAGTGACGTGAACTAACAAATGTACAAATCTCTGCCTGTCAAACAGCTGCCAAAATGTTCCCGAGATGTCTTCATGATTTATTGATTGAAATCACAAAATGTCAAGAAATGTGAATCTAGGGATGCCAACACTATTTTAGTGTTCTGTTTGTTTGTACGTATATACATACACACCCCCCGCACACCGCTTTTGGGTTGCTTGCTGTTACTAAAGCATACCTGAAGAGGTTGGTTTGCAGAACATATTCAAAGTACACAACCCAGTGAACATAAATGTTACTTTGATTTCTTGTGATTTTAATAATGAAACTAACTTTTTGATCAACAAATTACTTTAATGTAATTAAAATATTTAGCAAAGTAGAAAGAGCTGAGCAGTGTGGGCTCTACCACTCATTTCATCCAGCTGTGCAGTGTGATGGTTTATAACTTTTCGTAACTGTAATCTCAGTTCAGCAAACTCTGTCCCAGAAGTTGTTTTTCCATGGTTCACCACTGCTCTTATGGGATTTTCATTGACTAAAGATTTTTCAGGGCTGAGAACTCAAAATCCTCAATAGTTACAATTTCATAAGAGTAATTTGTTTGGGGGCTGCTAAAATATTATTATAACAGTGGTTCAAGCAGACGCTTAGGAGAATTGAATCTGACTTTAAATGTTTACATGTAATTGCTGTTTTTCTGATGTATTTGCCTCTGTCTTTTTTGAGTATTTTCAGATGAGGTGCTATGGATGTAAAAGGTAGGTGCACGTGGTTTGGCAGGATAATTTAATTGTCGATTATTAACTTTTTTTAGGGTTTTTTCCTCTGATTTCTAAAAATATATAATTCAAAATTCTCTATGCATTATGTTAATTTGAGAAAAATGAATTAAACACAAAACTAAAATGAAAGTATCTAGTCGGGACCTCTAGGAAGGATACATGCTTGAAATTAGGATAGCTCAGCTCCTAATAAAATACTAAAACTTGGGTTTGCTTTGTGCTGGGAGCAACTGGCAGCCCCCGTCCCGCTCTGTTGGGAGCTCCTGGCGAGGAGGCTGCCCCGGCTTTCAGCCCTGCCGCGTCCGAGCACCTGCTGCGTAAAACCAGGAACAGCAGCAAGGGACGGGTTGTACAGGCTGGCCGGTGTTCCTCCGCACCGGAGGTCTGGGTTGTCTGGGGCTAGGAGGAGGATGGGAGAGGAGGGGACTGGAAATGCCGCAGGGAGCTTGTCTCCAAAGAAGGCACATTTGCAATGTAATAGGGAAATCTATTTGAATTGTTCAGTGATCGCCGCTGTCAACATCGCTGTGAGGGAAGGAGAGAAATCGCTTTCAAATAAGCTGGTCATCAAACTGTTTATTGCTTTTCGG
>NW_010165687.1:26791-69400 GCF_000695765.1 Mesitornis unicolor | reverse complement strand
TGCTGAACTTTGCGTGGAAGAGGTTTGGTTGCCAGTGTGGGTTTTGGCAGTGTCACAGGCTCTACAGCTTGGAGATAATCTTACATACAGCCCATCGTGGATATGGCACAGTGATCTGGTCTCAAATGTGGCAAAAGCATGTCTAACCTCAGCAAAACCCATCAGGAGAAATACGATGTCAGGAAGAGGAAACAAATACGTTGGCCATAGCTGCATTTGTGAGCGAGTCTGATTCATTAGATACCCAACTGCACCATCTTTCTGTCAACACTACATCGGCCTTGTCTGATTGAGTCTCAGCCAACTAGTCCTCCTGCCAGATTTTTGTGGAGAGAATCAGATGTGATAGTTTGTAAAGCTGGACGTTTCTCATCAGCATCCTGAAGGCAGCTTTTCTCTGGTGTCCCTGCAGTGATGACCCAGCAGCTTCCTTGGCTGTGAAGGAAGGGAGAATCGAATAGGTCTTAAGAGAGAGCTGTGGGGCTTTTGATGACAGAAAGTTGTCTGCCTTAAAAACACTGCACTCACAGGGAAATGGACCTGCTGAAGCTACTCCAGTTGCGTTTAGGCTTTTCTTGCTCTTGCCTTGTGATTAATGTAGCAAAAACTACTACAGAGTGCCCATTACGGCGTACAGTATAATAACCTCCAAAAATACATAGGATGGTAGGTGAACATATACAGTGTAGATTTTGTCCTTGTAGGCTCTTGGTTGAGGACGCCAAAGGACACATTGCTATGCCCATTCCCAAAGGGAAAGGTTGGGCACAGAGCAGTGACAGTTGTCAGTGTTGGGGTGGCACACCTCGGATCTCCAGTATCAGTGATGATGGATGACCCTGAAAACACTGCCTTAACTTCTGTTTCTGTTCCAGGTTTGGTACAGAATTTAAAATCCCTTCAAAAACCGTTCTCCTTTCCCCTTACTGAATAAAGTTTGGGTAAATTGTTACTTCCAATTGACTCCCTGGGTAGACAGCTCTAGCATTTTCGGCAGAAATGTGGAATACATGGAGCTAGGTTTGAGCATAACTGTTTTGTATCTGCAGCACCTTACTGAAGTTCAGTTTGCTTTGGGAAACAACGTTTTTCTGCTTTTTAGAAGGGTTTTAAGACATAATTATTTTCATGTAAATAAACTAGTGATGCTCATTTGTAGGGTGTGTCGGAAGGATTCATAAATAAAAGTAAAATTTTAGCTGCATTGTAATGATAATTACACTTACTTTTCTTTGTTTCAAACAAATTGAGCACCCAAGAGAAATGACAGTATCATGGAGCCTCATCTCCTGCATGTCAAAGGCTGCAGTTTCTCCCAGTTCTCTGCGTGTTGAGCCAAATCTCCTGTGTGTGGTGGAAGTGTGTTTTCTGGAAAGATGTCTGAAATTGGAGGCGGCCAAGGATTTTGAGTGGATGACAATATAGCTAAGAGTCAAACTTCGAACCTGTGTCTATGCAATAGACCACCTACTGTGCATAGCAAGGCAAAAAATGACAAAGGGCGTTACTCATGAGAAAGAGGAGGATGCATACATGAAAATGTTTGTGGTGTCTTGTGGTACTTGAGCAATTAATTCAGCAGTGAACCTTAACCACGGGTACCTGTGCTGCTCCTGAGGTCTTCGTAGCAATACGGCGATCACGGCACCAGTCTCCGTGATACTGCTTTGTACATTCACACATTTTTGTTTGCTCTTTCTGGGTTAAAGATCTTGAAATTCCCATTGTTGAGATCATGTCCTAGATGTCTTGTCTGGACAAGCAGTTTTGTGACTCTTTCAAAGGAGCTATCCCAAGGCTCGGTATTTCATATTGGCTAAATCCCTCAAGGTAGTTCCTGGTAAATCCCGAGATGAATACATTTGTCCCAGTGAATCATATTACTCCATCAGTAGCAGAACTGGATTAGTGTTGAATGTTTAACATTTTCTGACCTGCTAGGCTTGATACCACACGGAGAGGTACGGTTTTATGCGAGATGTAGAAATAAGCATGTAAATCATTTTCTGGCACAATGTTCTTTGAGAAATTGTGTCACAGACTTCTGCACATTGACTTGCTGATGCCTCTTATGAGTCATAGGCTTTTCTGCTTCTGCTGTTCATGTCAACCGTATATATCTATATATACATTGTCTTTTTAGGGCAGCATTATGAGAATCGGCAATGGTCTAATGAACAGGCTCTCTAGAAAATATTATAAATTCTCCTAGGTTTTTGTTGTTTCTTAGGCTTTTTGGGTTTTTTTCTGTCACAGAGTGACATCTTGACAGGCTGAGCCAGAATCCCTTTCTTACCCTGCAGGTACAGCGGGATAAAATGCATTAATGTGTTACAGCCTTCTGATTGAGCAGCACTGCCTGGGATCCCCTGGATCTGCTGTAGCCTCTCTTTTGTTTTATGAGGTCAGAGAGCTGTTTTCAAGGAGGATGTTTTGGAGCTAATGTGAATATTGGTGGCTTGAAATACACGTAGTACATGACAAATCCAGTAAAGGAGCGTGACTGCACGTTCTTAGTGTTTACTGTGCTTCCCTGTGTTTAATTGCAGACCTCAAAAGAGGACCTTCTACAAGCTGATTTTGAAGGAGCTTTGAAATTCTTCAGGGTTCAGTTGCCCAAGAGGTACAGAGCTGAAGAGAACGCCAGAAGACTGATGGAGCAAGCTTGCAACATTAAGGTAAGGATGGTCCTCATTTCTTTTCATTCACCCAGGGTTTTCACAGGAAGAGTAAGGTACAGTGTTAAGAATGCTGGTAGCACGTGGAAAGTAAAGTCATTAATTCAGTAGTTTGTTGCTTTTTATATATGGTTGCATATTTATACACACGCATTTTTTACATTAAAGAAAGTAAAATGCTTAGCTTTTCCCTCTGTCTGCTTCAGTACAAGCTAATAGTTAAAACAGAAAACTGACGCATGATCAAACTGAATTATCAGAACTCACTGATTCACTGATTGATTTAAAAACAGTGGTTGCACTAAGCCAGTTAATCAAATGTATGATAATCATGGAACCAAAGGTCAGATATTATTTGTTTTGACCAGAAGATATTTATTTGCTGAGCACTGCTGTGTAATGCAGTTGTCTTGGGGTGGAAGCTTTGTGGTTTTGGTATATGGAGCTCACCAGGACAGAATATCGTTTGACATCCCGCCCTATCCAGGACTGTGCTTTCAAAAGGCAGGCATCTTTGAACGTCTGGAGCACAAGTACTGAGCTTTTGATGAGTAATGGCAAATCAGATGACTGCAAACTTTTGAGGATGCAAGTCTTTAAAAAATGGCCGCAGAGGTTTGTAAAACTGTCCTTTGAAAGGTCTGCTGGTTTTGCTGGGATTTTTTGTTGGAATATGTATAGCTACGGATGGGCTTAACATACGATCTTGAAAAGAAAAGTGCTTGTTAGTTCTTGGAGTTGTAGCACTGACGGGAAATGTGTGTTTGGTGTGGCGCAATGGTGGGCTGAGAACATCGCATCAGAACGAATGTGCCTCTAACACTCCACCCTTTTTATATCTCTCTCAATATATTTATTAATCTACTTTCATGCTGCTTAATTTCATAGTTTAATAAACAAGGACTTTTTCCATACCAGTTATAACTGATCTTGTGAAAGAGTGAGGCTTGCTGTAGTAATGCTTATTCCAGCCAGAAGAAAGATCCACGCAATGGTTTTATTAAAATTGGTCTTGAGATTTAAGCTCTGCTCAAGAGAGTATCTGGGAGCAGAGGACTGCAGTTTGACATTCAGCATTTAGTCCTTTGCTCAGTTCTTGAAAATGAGTAATTTAAGGACTTACCAAGTACAATAAAGTTCTCTTTATATTGTTTGCTCAGTGTATATTTTTCTGATGAGAGGCTAAAGTAGAAGTCTTCCTGGTACGTTTTGGAAGAGATACTTGTCAATTTTCTTAGGCCTGCCTTTCTTATTTTCTTGTGCAATATACTGTGTGTCACAGGATAGTTTTCATTAATTTTTCAATTTCTATTGGGTACACATGCATATGATGTGCTTTGTTGGGAAGGTGTTTTGCAATATATTAGAGGCAGGTGGTCGGCGCATGGTGCCTCGTATAGGTTCTGAAAGCAGAGAATAGAATTCTGATCTGTTCCTTGCTGTGAATGGGAAGGCGGCTGAAGGATTTGACAGTGAATCCCCTGCCAGGGCAGGATTTCACTCGTTCTGGATTCCAGCCCATGAAAGAAAAGCACAGATGAGTACAGCAGGCGTGGACTCAAGGCACTCTCCCACGGGTTACAGAAGTACATGAGGAGGAGAAGGAATTACTGGAATTGGGCGAGAATTCAGGACCGAGACCTGGGGTTATCAGGGATGGGAAAAAGTAGAAGATTCAAGTTATCTTCTGCTGTGTTAGTAACATCCCTCCTTGTCAGGGGTGTAGCTGGGTTGTGCTAACTCATTCCTTCAGTCAGATATAAGATATGGGAGAGGATCTAAACTGTGTCCTGAAGTCTTCTGATAGTTGAGCTAGGAGCAATCTAAATAGACTCTGAACATAGGTGGTGTATTTAAAACAGTGGAAATGTGAAAGACTTCAAGAACTTAATGTGAGGAAACTCAGTGCAAGACCTTACTGGAGGGGAGGGTGGTACTGACTTTAAATGAATCTCTTTTCGCTCACTTGCACTCCTGCTGTCATTGATGCCACTCACACTGATGTCACCACCACCACGGCTGCCGTCTGGCCAGGATCACCTGTGTGTGATGAGGGTGGAGGACAGCGGCTATAAAGTCCTCACTATGTCTCTTGGGTTCCTCTTGATTGATGACAATGAACTGGCTTTTTGACAACTTTTTTGGTGGTCTTTTGTAGTCAAGCAGTTCTCACAGCTCTTTTCCCTCAGAAGCTTGCTGGCTTCAGTCTGTCATTGCTGTCCTTTGTCTCTGTTTCCTCACTATGTGTGGGTTTGTGGCTTCCAGCCTGTTCTCCTGTTGGCAGGGGGGATGGACTTTGCTCTGCTGTGGGTCTCCGAATGGCTGGTCATCTCTAGTCTGGCCTCACCAGAGTGCCAGCCTTCTGCTCGAGATGTAGCAAAACATTTCTCATTGTTTGCCCGTTTGATTGCTGTCACTTGTGTCCTTGCTTATCAACACATGCTGCTCTTGTAGCCCGTTCTCTGTATTGTGTCTTCTGGTGCTTTTGCACGCAGACACTCCCACTCGTCTTTCATTCAGAAAGATCTTAGTATTTCGGTTGCGCATCCCTACTGAGTGATTATGTGATGCCTTGACTCTGTTAATTTGATGTCCCTCATTAAATTGAAAAACAAAAGGGCTGAACTGACTTCACATTCACAGCTTTTATTTATTTGGATCGACTTCTCTCACTTTTGCCATCTAGAATGTCCTTAGAGAGCCAAATCTGAAATCACAGGAACAGAACCTCTGACTGGAGATGGCATGTGAACTGTTTGATAGGCAGAAAGGAAAATCAGCTCATTGTGAAGAAGGTGATCAGGAGTAATCAACATTGTTTTATGAAGAGTTGATAGCCAACCTGATAGCCTTCTATGATGAGATGGCTGCCTGGGTGAGTGAGGTGAGAGCTAAGGATGTTGTTTATCTCAAGTACAGCAAGTGCAGACACTATCTCCCATAACATCCTTACAGATGAACTGATGAAGTATGGACTAGATAAGCAGACACTGAGGTGGACTGAAATCTGGCTGAATTGCTAGATTCAAAGGGTTGTGATCAGCAGCAGCATGTCCAGCTGGAGACCTGTCTTTAGTGCTGTACCTCAGAGGCTGATACTGTGACCAGTACTGCTTAGCCTCTTCGTTAATGACCTGAATGATAGAGCAGGGAGCACCTTCAGTGCATTTGCAGATGACACAAAGCTGGGAGGAGTGGCCAGCAGTCCAGATGGGGTGTGCTGCTATCTGGAGGGACCTTGGCGGGCTGGAGAAACAGGCTGACAGGGATCTCGTGAAGTTCACAAAGGGGAGTGCAAGGTCTGGCACCTGGGAGGAACAGAGCCATACACCAGTATCTGCTGGGGGCCAGCCAGCTGGAAAGCAGCCTGGAGGAAAAGGACGTGGGGTCCTGGTGGACCCCAGGTTGAACATGAGCCAGCAGTAAGCCCTTGCTGCAAAGAAGGCCAGTGTTATCCTGGGCTGCACAAGGAGGCTTGTGGCCAGCAGGTCCAGGAAGTGATCCTTCTCCAGGGCTCAGCAGTGGTGAGGCACATCTAGAGTACTGTGTCCAGGCCTGGTCTCTCCAGGAGAAGAGAGACAGCCACCAAGGTGAGAGTCTGATAAAGGGCCGTGGAGATTGTGAAGGGGCTGAAGCATCTTTCCAACACGGAGAGGCAGAGACTGCTGGGGCTGTTCAGCCTGGAGCAGAGAAGGCTCAGGGGGATCTTACCAACATAGGAAGGATAGGAAGCCAGTGTTGTCCAGTGTACAGGCAAGAGGAGTTGGGCACAAAATGAAATAAAATAATTAATGATTAAAAGCTTTTTATTTATTTATTAAATTCAGGGGTGATCAGACACAGGAACAGATTGCCCAAGGAGGGTTTGGAATCTGTGTCCTCAGTGCACCACTGGCCCTGAGCTGTAGGTAACCCTACTTCGATGGGGTGGTGTAGGCAAGAGGTTCTTCAGAGGTCCCTTCCAACCCCAACTGTTCAGTGATTCTATAATTAGATATTATAATCATGGTATTTATTTACAAACAGGAGCTAATAATTACAGGAGTTTACATGCTCAAAAAGGAAATTATAGTCTTGATAATCATCACTAGAAGAGGTCCCAGGGAATGCAGAGGTTATATGAAGAGTAGCTGTTGCCTTGCTGAATGCAGCAAAACTTGTTCTGTTCAAAAAAACCCAAACAAGACCCTTAAACGTGGTTTTTTCTGCTGTAAGAGTGAGGCACTGTGTGTCCTTCAGCTGCGTCTCACTTCTGTATTGGTGTCTGCAGACTGAACACCAGATGTTTGTAGAGTAAGAATCACACAGTAAGTGCCAGGGAGTATTTCCTTTCAATTTCTAAGCTAATTACTGACACATGAAAACGTGAAGACAGAATCATGGTGTGGCCAGGTTTCATAGGCTGGCTATATCTTTTCCAGTGTTTCTTTTTATTTTGTGCCGGTATTACTGCAAAACAAAACAGGAGTTTAAAACGTAATAAAAATCCACCTCTGCGTGCTGCTTTTTTTTTCTTGAGCTCTCCCAGACGTGGTTCTAGAGAAGGCAAATGAAAAAGAAATACTTGGTGTTTTTTCTCCTTAATTTCACAGCTTTTAAGTTTAACTCATGAATTCAGGACCTGTCCCTTTGATTTTGAAGGTGCTGCATTGGAAGGAGTTTTATCATTCTGTTTTTAAAACAAACAAAAAAAATAGTGTCAATCTCTCCCTTAAGATCAGCTCTGCAAAAACAAAGGAAAAAGCTTGTATTAATTGAATACTGTATATAAAAAGTGGTAGAGAATGCCTTCCTCATTTAAGGACTGTCCATGCTGATTACTCACCGGGTCTGAATTTTGGTCATTTACCAGTAAGGAAATCACTGTGAACAAAGTCAGTGGAATTAGAAATAATGTTTCCAGCAAGTGGTTATTGGGTAACATTCCGTGGTTCAGGAATGTTTTAAACTAATTCATACTGTGCAGTCATAATGGCCTAAGAAACTGCCCTTTGTTTTTGTCATATGCATACATGCAGAGGTAGGGTCTTTTTAAAGCTGTATTATATATACACATATATATATCTAAAATCTTGATGGATTATAGCCAGCATTTCCTGAGTACAAGGTATATTCAGATGGAAGAGCCTGAATCTATGGAAGCATTTGCTGAGACTCTTAGTGCAGATGGAGCCCAATATTGCACACGTTTGCCAGCTTGGGAGCAGTCAAACAGAGGAGGAAGATATTAATTCTCCAAGTAGGGTGTCAGATACTAATGTAAGGGTTAATGAAATTGAATAAAAGATGACAATTTGGAGTTTAATGAACAGGGAATTGTCCTTCTTTGCTTCCTGTTAGTTTTCTAATCTATAATGACCATACCTTTCACTTTGCAGTGGCCTTTACAGAGGGAGCGATGTGTTTCTCCTGGAGTAGTCAGTAACAATTATGGTTGTAAAAATGGGTTTGGGAATAATAATTTTCTACCTGACTAGACCAGGCTGCATATTATGTGTCTGGAATAAGGAATTACCCCAATCTCCTGCTTCCTAGAGGGATTACCAGTGCTTTTTGTACGCATGCTCTTTTGTACACGTGCTTTGGAGGAGGAGGGCCCTATTCTAGATCAATGAAGGTTAAGCTTGGTGGTTAAAACAGCCAGTGCGTTCTGCATGCTCGCTAAATCTGTGTCAGTCGCCTGTTGCATCTCGTAATGCATTTTATTTGTGTAAGCCCTAAAGAAATTGTAATGTCCTTTGATTTTAATGTATAAAAGTTTTAATGTACAAAGCCCATCACCTCTATTTTTGCCCCTAGCTTCAGTCAGCTGATTTGAATGGGAGAAAGTAAGTTTTGTTGGGAGGTTTTTCTCCCTGTGAAAGTTTCCTGGCTTGAAAGTTTTCCAGTGATTTTGGGGAGTTGTACCCGTTTCTCCATGACAGAGCAGAGCTGACACTCAGCTGTGGTACACTGCCTATCTGGCCGTGCCGTGATGCTGAGTGTAGCAGAGATACTGGGAAGTCAGCTCTGGGTTTTCAGCCCTCGTGCCCGGGGAAGGTGAGGGCATGGGCTGGGCTACACAGACACTAAAGGAACGTGCCAGAAGGATTTTAGTGCTTATGGAGCAGCAGCTGTAACGATGCCTCCTTTTACATGGCTTAGGGATTACAGTGACTCCTTGTCTCATCTTTCATCGTCATCAGTGGCAGGAAAGACCTGGTACATTGATGTTCTTCTAAGAGAAGCTTCTTAACCACGTAAATCTCTCTCCGCTGTGAAGGAAATAAGGCTCCTGTCAGTGTTACAGGGCTGCTGCTCTCAGCACCTTGGGTGAGAGAAGCAAACAGCCTTGAGAGAAAAAAAAAGGTGCCTTTTTCAGTGCAAAGCAAACACAGGCATTTTCGTCACCTGTCACCGTCCTGACACGGTGATTGATCCCTCCTGGGTGCACAGGACCCTCGTATGGCTCATGGAGAACGGCTCTGCCGGCGGAGTCGAAAAGGCGATGGTGGCAGGGGCTGCGCTGAGCTTTTTCTCATTGCAGAATTGTTCTTTGTGTCATTTTGAAACAATTTTACTTTAATAATGTTGCCGTATAAATGTTTTAAATTCAAACTGATGTTTTGAAGCTTCCACCTTACTGGTGTGGGTGAATGACTTCATTCACATTTCTGGTGCTGTTTTATCTGGACGTAATTTTTTGTAGGCATGGTTTAACAGGGAATTACATCTTGATTAATGTGAGCTTCAGTGGAAAGGCCTTAGAAGAACTTAGTTGCTCTCTCTCCCTTCTCTCTAGTGCATTCTCTCTCTTAGAGTTTATATGAACATATGTGTATTTATTTATATGTGTATTTGGGGCTTTTTGCTATTGTGAGAGGTGGTAAAACAACACAAATGCAGCAGAAAAGCAAGGCAGATAACTGCAGAAAAACCCTGAAACTGCACAAGCTTTTTATTCCTTTGGCTCTACCAGTGATGTATCTAATTAATCTTCCAATACATGAGACAGGAAAAAAATTGCTCATTTATCACCTTCTCAAGAAAAGGCCAAAGCAAATTGAAAATAATTGTGTTTAGATCTATAGAAAGCCCTGCCGTGCCTGTATGCGCCTTCTTATTAAAAGCCAATGATCAATTCCGCTTCCTGTGTCTGCGCCGTTATCTGCAAAGCGCAGGATCCTGTTGGCGATGTAAGGAGGGTCAGGTTTTTTAATGCCTGCTCTGTTTTCAGCTTCCTTCTTTTGCTTGGCTTTGTGGTATAGTGCAGGGCAGTGAACTGGCACCTGAATATCAGGTTAAAGTGCCGACAGTGGAATTGGATGTTTAACATCATTGTCATCTTGGTAAGAAGTGTTAACAACATAGAAAGTGTCATGCATTAAGAACAACTAGTTTCAGCTATGAAATATGTATTTATTTGAACTCGGCCTATCTGGCTTTCCAATGGGGAGATGCGTTGCCAGCTGCTGAGGTTTTATTTTCGTAGGGCATTAGTAAAACTGTCCAGTTCGTTTGGGTTTTGGTTGGTTTTGGTTTTTATTTGCACTGAGTTGCCATTGTAAATAAAATCAGGTACATTGTTAGTTTTACCAACAGGGAAGGAATATGATTGTCTTATTAATAACTAAATATGATCACATTTTAACCAGCACCTTTGCCACATGAGTACAAATATTTTGGTGTCCTTGTAGTAGTCGGTTGTTGGCATATGTCCTTGTGCTTCCATGAGTAACAGGAACAGCATTGAAGGTTTAAAGAGCTATATTTTTGTAGTTTAAAGAACTACAGTTAAAGAACTATAAAAGTTCGAGGAGGAAAAGTGGCTAGAAATAAGCATTTTCTGTATTCCCTGAAGTTGTATCACAGTGTATTTGCCCTGAGTATTGGCAGTTTAATTCAGTGAGGTGAGGGGGACATCTGGAAACCGCTCCATGGCCCAGCAGACCACAGAGGGGAAATACTCTAAATTTTGTGTTGTGCAGCTTCATGCCATGGGGAGCCACAGCTTTCCAGGATGGGAGATGTTTTCCCTTTCAGAACCACAGAAGGAAACCGTACTCAGAAGGGCTTTTGGCTTAAGCTTCTTCAATCTGGCTCTTTCCTTCTGGATAAATAACAGCTCCTTGCCATCCTTGGTTCTGAAAATAGTCCAGAGCGATAGATGAAGAGGGCAGGGAGTCGCACTGTTTGACATTTCCGTCTTCTGCCATCTTTGCCACAGTCTAAAATAACTCAGCTCTATGAGTAAGAGGATGTGAAAATCTTTCCCAAGATGAATTGGACACAATTTAATCCCAGCTGCAGGTTGGCTGGAGGGTTGACCAACCTTTTAGAAGGTGACACGTTACAATGTTCTGTAAAAAGTTTTCCACCTCCAGTGCTCCGTATGTCAAGTGGAGGTGAGTATATGGAGTTACTGTTGTCAGCGTAGGAGTCATCTCAGTTGTTCTGTAGAAGGGAAAATCCGCTTTTTCCTTGGAAAAAACCAAGCACAGTAAGTTGTAAGAGATGTTTCTGAGGGATGCCTTGAGTTTGAGTATAAACACAGAGGGTGATGGTGGTGCCTGGCTGGTTTGCGGTACCTCTTGTTCTCACAGTAAGATTACATCCTTTTTGAAGACGCTTCTCTGATCAAAAAGATACTGTAGAGGAAGAATAAATGTATCTCAGGATCTGCACTCAGGACCATGATGAAAAGGAACCAAACCACAGGCTTTCATGTTTTGTGTAGGTAGAAGTATAGATGCAGAAATGCCTAGGAATGAGCTCTCTGCCCCATATTTATACTGGCCAAGAAGTGTTCCTTGATACTATCTTCAGCATCAACAAAACTGTTCAGGCTTAAGATGGAGAAATCTCCCTGGAAGTGAAAGTTCATCTGTGCCTCTCTTGGACCTCTTTCAGGTCAATTCAGAGAATTCAGAGGAAATCTATTTCTTCATATACGGAAGGCCACAGGACCAAGATGGTGCAGCCCTTGCTGGCCTAAGTCTTTGTGTTGTCTGTGGCAACTCCTTTTTAAACAACAGATTCCTAAAGAATATTGTGTCTTTATTTTAAACTTTTAAAAGTAATGGGGGTTGGGGAGAGGCTGACAGTGTTCCCTTTCCCCCCCAGAGGTTTTGCAAATAAACAAAGAATAGGCATCAAGGACAGTGTCCTTCTGCATTTTTGCTGGTGTATGATTTCTCAGGCACCTGCAGTTGAATTACCCTGCTTTGAAAATAAGTGAGCAAACAAAACTAAGCATAGAAAGGTGGCCGTATGCATTTTACAAGTGCAGAGCTCTGCAATGGCAGTAGCTTTTAGAACTGAAGTCCCTGTTAATAACTTTCCATTACAAACCCCAGGCATTATTTTTGCCATTATTGGTGCTGTTTGAAGTTAAATTCAGTGAGTGGTTACTTGACTCTTGCCTAAGCAATATGCAGCTACTGAAGTGGAAGTTTAGCTGGGTACTTCCTAAGGGCAGTACTCGCAGTGTCAGGATCTCCTTATTGCTTTGCTTCAGGACTCTCTGGTTTCCTGCAGTTAATTGCTTTTATTTTTACCATATTATAGCCTTGTTTCTCTTGTGAAGAGTAAGTAGTGTAGGAAACACAGGGTTAAATTGTTTATGTAGTTCAGTTTGTTTGTGTTTGGGCACAAATAAATTGCATCAGGCTGGTCCTGGAGGTGAAGAGCTGTACGCCAGTGACTTTGGAGAACCCAGTTACAGTGCTGTATAGAACCGCCCTAGTGTATTTGCCTCCATTGGCAGAGGTGTTTCATTTTGTTTAGAATGACAATGTGCCAGTTTCCTCTTTCCTTTTTTAAAATAGTGTTGTGGCATTCGGCTGTTTCATATTGCTTAAGTCTGAACGAATTCCTCTGCAAATTGCTGTTCTTCACGCTACGCTGTGAGCACCGGGGCAGAGAGGTGTCAGCCCACTGCCCCATCAGCCGGGCTCTGTCTGCAGAAGCTCACTGCTGCTTCACATGGGCACCCACAGCCCTGCCGGTTTACGGATGAGTTGTGGAAGCTGTGGGGGGATGACGGGTTCCTTGTCCTTTTGCTCTCACTTCCTCACCTGCAACACAAACTTAAAGGACAGGATAAAGAGCATTATTGTGGGTCTGTTCACTGAGAAGCCTAGACCATGTATCTGCTTTTTCTATTCAGTTGTTCAAGCAGCAGATGAACATCAAGTCCTCATTATGTTATTGTATCTGTTTATTATTCTTGCAACTTCCTTTGCCTAATTAATGCAATTTCCTTGACAATAACACTTAATCAAAATTTGATTCTGCAAGTGAAGTTAGTCAAAAGCCATGGAAAAAAACAGAAAACCTCTTCTCCAAATAATTAATCGACATAATAAATAATCTCTTAAATCTGGGAGTATAGGCACAAATTCAGGCCCAAATTGGGCACGTCAGGTTGAGTCACCCAGTTACTGTGACAACAGAGCTGCAGACTCTTCAGCTTCAGCAGACCTCCAGCCTGAAGGGTTCCTCACTTCTCCTTTCCCAAGTGAGAAATACAGGCGTACTTCACTAGCACAGGGATGCTGTGGCTGACACTGCTTGGAGAGGCTTAGAGGTTAAGGCTTCGACCTCTGAAAAAAACCCTAAACTTAGCTAAAGTTCTTAGCAGAGTGAAGTGATTGTCTGAACAGCTCTTCTTAATCTCGGAAATCCCTTTGTTAACCCGTAGCTCAGAGCACGGGATCAATGACCTTATCGTACATCCTCACGAGGAACAATTTCACGGCAGTCTGAGTAAGCAGGCTGATGGTGCCACCTGGGATGCTCCATCTTTACACAGTAGGGAATATTGATTATATTTCCGCTGGTCCAGAGCAGTGGAAGAAATTGGAAATGGATCAGGGCTTTGATTCCTAGGTGCCTAACGAGAGCAGTTTGTCCTGCTTGCTCACGCTCGTGCGCTCCCGCTCTCCCCACGGCAGCCAGCTGAAGCTGCTGTGCTCAGTAACGCCTGCGCCTGCTGATAAACTGTCGGCCCCGGTTTGGACTCTTCTCATCGGCAGTGACACACACAGAAATTATTGTCAGGCTGTTAATTCTGATGACTTTGCGATCTACCTGGCCTGTCAGAAACTGAAAAAAACCCCAACCAAAACCAAAACACATCAACAAAAAACATCACCTTGTCACTGCTGCATTACTTTGAAATTTTAAATAGTCCTGCAAAGAGTAAGTTCTTTTTCTTTCTTTGTGAGGTAGAAATGAAGGGGGGCTCTTGTGCTGAAAGAAGCTGCAATTTGGAGCTGCAGAGTGTAGATTCCAGCACACAGTTTTCTTCATTGCAGCAGTTCCTCTGGACCGTCGTACTCAACATGGGGCTGCATAGACACAAATCCCGTTGTTTTTAATAGCAGCAGGAAGCTCAGAGGCAAATTTGGCCCTTGTTTTTCTTGTAATGCAAAGTAAGATTTAGGTTTGTGTTGTAACGAACTTCCTCCAAGCGTACTTGATTTGTTTTTTCCTTTTCTAAGCGCACAGCAAAGCAGGGTGTGTTCCTGTCTGAGGAGGAAGGACCTGCAGTAAGAAAGCAGCGTCTTGCTCAGGACAGTTTGTTTCCAGCAGGACGCTGTGACGAGGGGTTCTTGCAGAGGCAGTGGCTCTCCAGCCCAGGGAGATCTGTTGTTGCACAGTGTGTTTTTGCTCTCCCCTGAGATGCACTGGAGCCATCCTCTCCAGCCGACCTGATGAACTCACGCACTGCAGGACTTGACAAAGACACCTGGTTAGCGCTGGGGGAGGTGGCCCCATGGAGGTACGAAGGGGACAAAGGCGCTGCCTGGTAACCTCCTCCTCCTCCTGCTCTCCAGCAGCAGAGGACCTCCAAGCCTGGAGCGAAAGGGTTCATCACAGGCACAGCACGGATTGCTGAGGTGCATCAGAAGCACGGGGGGCTGTGGGCTGTGCCAGAGTCCATCTCGCGTTCTGCTCGCTCTCGTCACTCTCTCTCCATCAGGCAGCGTATCCTCTAAGCAGGCTGAGGCCCTGATGGCCGAAGCAAGCAGGAAACGAGCAGCACATTTATAAATCCAGCGTGGGGCTGAGAGCTCACATGGGGGCTTGTTGGGAACCCTGGCTCCCCTGGGAACAGCACAGAGTCCCTCTTTATTTTCTTTCCATCTTTACTGTAACATTCACAAAATGTCAGCAGCAGTAATGGCTGCAGAAGGACTTTGTCACAGGCAGGGTTTACAGGCTACCTGTTTAAACAAGGGAACTGGTTACCTACATGCCTTACAGATTTTCAACCTTTGATCCATCATACTGCAATGTTATACAAGGTTATATGTATTCACAGGAATCTGGGGGCATGGGGAGAGGTGGGAAAAACCGGTAACTGCTTTTTGAGTCCCTGATGCATGGGATGTCACAAATCCTTAATGGTGAGGGCATGTGAACAAGCACCTGGAATAAGGTTACATGGGCCTGGGTTTCGTATTGGTTTCCATTTTGTTGCCTTTGTGATACGAAGTGAATTGTAAGATTAGCAAGAGGATAACAAGGTCTGTGCTCTGGGAGGCTTCTGGGAAAGATGAGTGATGATGGCTCTTAGCTTTTTAGTGTGCCTTACACTACACTAATGGACCTAAACCAGCGTTTTATTCTGAAGGCAAATTTGTTGACATCAGAAAAGGAGACTTGGCTGCTAGAGGAGTGTAAAGAACATACAGCAGACAGTAATGTGGGAAGGAGCTTTTATTTTTGTGACCTTGTCCAAATAGGATGTAATTACAATATAATTCAACTCTGAAAGTCTGGAAACCATGACAATTGACAGAGAGTGACATTTTAAGAGAAATAAGCATGCATTTTAATACATCTTCTCTTTCCAGCTCCTAAGCACTGTTGATGCTATTTGCTCTTCCCACTTCTCCTTTTCTGCTCTTAATACTCAACCAGGATGCAAGGTTCAGGCTTGTCTGCACCATCACTTATTACATTTCTTCTCCCTGGTAGTTTCCACTACTTACAACCTCCCGTGGCTCTGCTGTGCTCGGTTGGTGTGATGGCTGAGCAGCTGCCCCATCTGTCCGTCCTGTGAAGGGAAGGAAGAGATCCTGTGCTCATCCCTCTGTAACTTCGCTTTCTGACCTGTGCTGCT
Source organism: Mesitornis unicolor (assembly GCF_000695765.1). Classification (NCBI taxonomy): domain Eukaryota; kingdom Metazoa; phylum Chordata; class Aves; order Mesitornithiformes; family Mesitornithidae; genus Mesitornis; species Mesitornis unicolor. The sequence continues at coordinate 53,611 of NW_010165687.1, read as the reverse complement.
CTACTGATGGTACCAGGGAGAGGGAGCCTGCAGCCCATCTGTGTCGCACTGGGCCTTTAGCTTGGCACACTGGGGAGTCAGGTTCAACAGACGATGCACGCAGCTGCTAGCCCCACAAGTGATACATATTCCCTACAAAGCGGGGCTTAAGCACTGGAAAATGAGCAGTACTGGGTCATAGTTAAACTTTAACATTCTGTGTGGTGAAGAGCGATGTGAGTCAGTTGCTGTGTGCCTGGTAACCAGTATATTTGTATTAATATAGCAGTTATTTTTCAGTCTCCTTGGGGAGATTCAATCCTGGGATGCAAACCTGCAAGGACTCACTTGAGCAAAGAACAAAATTCCTTGCATCCTTGTGACCTAAACCAAGACTGTCTCCCTTCTGTCTCTCCCTTTGCTCAAGTTGAGGGAGCACTGACAGTTTCACCAGACACTTGACTCTTTGAATACCCCAGAGATGAATGTAGCACAGCAGCTCCGTGAAGCAGGACTTTATCATCTCCCATTCGGAGGAGGGGAAGCTGGAGCAGATGGTGAAGCTGTGTGCTCAGACAAATCTGACTCTGGCCATGCAGAAAGGAAAAGTGACAGGGTGTTTTAAGGTGATGTACTTCTCCAGCAACGGGATTACGTTGTAGCCTACAGGTTGTTTTCTTGTGCGTGTGTGTGAGGAATATCTCAGGACAGTCACTTATCTCTCTGTGTTTCTTTCCTCTGAGACTCATCATTGCACCTCTGACAGATTTATTTAATAGTCTCATTAAGGAAATGGAGGGCATCTTGCCTAAGCGTTTGCCACATCAGTGAGCCCCAGTTGCCTTCTTTTCAACTCCAGCCAAATAGGAGAACAAAATATTGCCAAAGGCATCTCTGTGTGCAGCCCCGAAGGATCCAGAAATCATTCCCAAAATTATAAGGATTGAAGACGGCCAACCTGCTCTACAATCCCTAATCTGCTGCCCATGGAACTGGTGATGGCTTGTGTACCCCACTCCACCCCGTTCACAGGAACGGTTACGCGCTGCGTTGGGGCATAAGGAGGATGAGATGCAGGTGAGAAGTTTCTCTGCTCCAAGCAAATTTATTTTACACATAGGCCCTCAGATAGGTCTTACTCTGTTTCTCAAGAGCCACACAAATACAAGCTACTCTAAAGAAGGAGTAAAATAAATCATCACTGCCCTTTGTGTCTGTAAAAAACAGGGGCAAGGGGGGCCACTGTGTTTCCTCGCTCCTCCTGCTGTTTAACACCTGGACAAGCCACTTAGCATCTCTCCTGACTTGACCACCTTCCTACACCACTTTCCAATGGAACATGGGCCATATGGGTGCCTGGTTGTATCTTGCTGCCAGAGACCAACTTCACGCCCATTTAGCAGTGGAGAACAATTAACTGGTACAATCTGGCCCCAGATTAAGTGACCCAGAAAAGTCTTTCATTCAAAACTCTGGTTTAAGTCTTCCATGAAGTGTGTACACGTGTTGTTCTTGCTGTTCTCATTACTCAGTTCTAATAGCTGCTGTCTACATAATGATTCTCCGGGTCCACGCGGGGTTGTTCCAGAAGGCTGGAGAAGCAATGTGATTCAGAGGCAGCATTTGGCCAGAACAAGTGGATCTATGCCGTTGAGATTCAGTTACCCAAAGGATTCACAGGGACCAAATTCCTTAAGTGAATGCAGAGATGGCATCAAGGTAACCTAGACCTGAAATGATGGAGAGATTTATTAGGTAACTCTGCAACTGAAGATGTGGTTTATAGTCAGCTGGCACTGATATAGCAAGGGTAGTCTGATATGATTAGGTTTGAGCTATTTAAGATCGTTAATAAGTAATTAACCCGTGAAGTGACTGTAATGGACATAATTTTAATCAAGACTGAATTATTAACTTGCCAGAGACGCTTTGGAATTTATCCGTACCCAGGCAGGACAGAGCCCCTTGGCCACATTAATTAAAGACCCCCGCACTCAGGAAACGCTCCTGAAAGGTGCCCACCAGCTCAGATTCACCAGTTAATGCTGCTCTCCGTGCTGCTACTCAACAGCCACCGCCCCAGCTTTACGTTCAATTTGTCTTTTGCTGGAAAGCTGCTAATTTCATGCTACTTTAGCCCTGCAGCAGCCAGCCTGTTGCTAAGCAACCTCCAAAATACTGAAAGGGCCACGGTCTGGCTGCTTTCCTGCAGCCCACCCTTATTCTTATTTACGTATACATCTTATTATTTAGCTAAGCAGATTTCTTCCCTAACGTGGAAGCAGAGCCGTAAGCCTCCGAGTTGCAGCAGGGTGCCTTTACTTGCATAGCTGTTTGTCTTCTCTCCAGTGTGATCCCCTACCCTATTTCTACTCATTTTCCTGTTCATCAGCTGAGCAGACTCCTCATGGTGTTTGTCAAGCTGGACTGGCAAGCAGGGGTGCACTGAAAGTATGTTTCGAAGGCGTAGCTGGCCATGGACTGCTGTACCTGGTGTGAGACAGCGGCTGGGAGTCTGTTTGGTCCCAACAGTCCGTGATGGAGGGAAAAAAGGGTCAGAACAAAGATGGCTTTAAGCCATTTTTCTGCTTATTTTATTTCTGGCTGCTTTAACTTGAGCTGCGTCTGCGTCGCAGGTTTCTTGTAGCCCATCTGGATCCGCACAGAGGGAGCAGACGGGTGTCCTTCACCCGCCCCGCGGTGCTGGGAGAAGCCCTGCTGCAGAGGCAGTGCTGCAGGAGCAGCCGCAGTGTTGTAGGGTGGGGTTGGGATCCCAGCCAGGGCACAGGTTTGCCTCAAACTGTGTGAGGAGCAGGCTGCTGATGGAGTATTTGGTGTATAGATGAACTAGCAGAGCGTTTGTAGGGGCCACATGCGGATAGAGGATAGCAGCCACGTCGTGAAGCTGTGACCGTGCCATTTGTTCTAGCCGTGCTCCCAAAATGGGGCACGGTGGAAGTGGTTTGTGTGCGCTGTTACCTCCTGTGTCGCCTGGGGCACATCCTGCCCAGGTGGAAACTCAGGGCCACTGATGTGAGTCGCTTTCACAACCAAGAAAGCATTGAGTGTATGGACCGGAGCAGAGCCTGGCTGTGTTTGTTGTGGCAGCGTTGGTCACCTCGGCATCCGTGTCAGGCAGCGGTGGTAACTTCCATGAAAGAACGGTCATGCTGTTCAGCGTAAAGGCTTCAGAAACAATTCAGATTACTCCAGCCCAATTCTGTAGCTTCAGAAAGAGAAAGATGAATTCTGTAGAGATTTATTTGGAGCAAACAGGTACCAAACTGGTTTTCCCCTCTTTCTCCTTTTGCATGTTTTTCCTTTTTGCTTCAGCAAGCAGAGGCAATATTCATGAGCTGAGACTCCGGCCTGGACTTCTTCCACAGCTGCTGCCTTTTGGTGTTCTCCTTACTGCCTTTGGGTGCTACTGCCTGACAGCACCTTTGTCCATCTGTTGGAGTTTTCATCATAGACTTCTTTTTGGTAGGAAAACATCATTTTTCTGCTTTGATGACCATCCATTACCTGACCCTCTCTGGAGAAGAACAAAGAGAAGCACATGAACAGAACAGGGGCTGTGCACGAGGCCAAGTGTAATTTTTTTTCCATCCAAGTGAGAATGTTTTAAGTCCAAACTGAATTTTCCCTGTGTTTCCTTTGAGCATTCAATTACCCATTTGGAAAATTAAAATATTTGAGAGTGGGTTGGCACGCTCATTCTGTAGTTTGATTTGTTCAAAATGAACTTCTGGTCCTTTAGTCATTTATTAAACTGTCACCGGGACGTCCACTTTTCACGTGCCTCCTGAGCAGTGCTGATTGCCCAACCTTTGCTGACCTGCGGCTCCATGTATATTTTTAATATGGCTGAGATTTCGCAAGCCAAGCTGTGCTATTTGTGTTGGCATTTATGCTTTGGTGCTGTTTATCACCCAGAGCTCAGAAAGGAGCGAAGTGCTCAGGCAAGTATTTAAGTTATCTCAGATATTTCTTAAGCTGAGCTGTGAACAAAACAGGAGGCTTAGAACCAGCTGAAATGCCCAGGAATAACTTTTACTGCCCTGGGAAGTTGTTTCAGGTACATTTGAAAAGACTGAGTCAACAGATCTTGGTTTCATTGATTGAAGATAGGAAGAAAAGGCTCTTTCCTGTGGGAAGATGTGAGGAGATACAGGGAGCGGAAGCTGCCTCTTGTTCTGCCTTGTGCCCAGCAGCTGCCCTGCAATCCTGTAACTCTGAAAGACCCAAGAGGAGCACCAGAGTGCAAACAACACTGATAAAGGGAGCATAGGTCATACGTTCCTAATGAAAAATTTAAAAATGAGTGAGAATAAAAGCATAGTATTGCCCAACAAAATAGCCTGCATGTTTTGTGGAGTGCTACTGATAACGGGAGGCCAAGCTAGGGTGCTCCATCTTCAGCTCAGTGAGCTTTTTCTGTTACTGCTGTCGTACTTCGTTATGAGAGGGAAGAAAAACCTGGCTCAGATGTCTCTGCTCTTTCTCAATTTCATAGTCCTTAGTAGTGTGAAGGAAACTATCCTCTTGTGTTCATTTTTCCCCAAGATAGTTCAATAGAGACACTGTCCATCTTGGTACTGTCAATACTGTGCAACGTCAGGGATCTGGATCACAAGAGTCGCCTGTGTGACTTGTTCCTTTCACTGTCCTGAGAACTCTTCCAGTCCTAGCAGTGTTGCCAAGTCCATGTTTAGTTCTCCAGGCTATTGTGATGTTCTGCAGTGAGACATATCTACAGAAGAAGAATATTGTGTGGCATTTCAAGACACTACCATGGTATGGTTGAGAAAGGAGACCAAATCTTTCACCACTTTTCAAGAGTAAACACTTTTAAATAGTATCTGGAAACTGAGATATTCTCCTCCAAATGCAGCAGAGAAGGACATCTTACAGCTTTTCAAACCATTGCATAGGTCACCTGGATTTACACTGCGTATAATACCCACATGTGGAAAGCAACGTAGCTTTTCTTTTTTCATGTGAGTTATTAGCTTATGAGTTTTTATTTTTCTTCATTTTCCGATCAGCGTTTTACACCATTAGATTAAATGACGCAGTTCACTATTGTCACAGGCAAAAGGACGAACCCTTAGGGCTTATTCTTGCGGTCTCCAAGTGAGTGAACAAATGCAGACACTGATTAATTTGAACTGTAAACACAGAACTGAAATTTGATAGATGGCCAAAGGATGATAGGCTGAAACTGCCACCTTATCGTTCATAACCAACATCAAAACTTAGAAGCAAAAGAATGGTATCTCTTACTTTGTCATCATTATAAACCAAACTTTACCATTTTTTTCCCATTTTACTTGGGGAATTGACTTTCCAAACAGTGAAAATAGCTGTTGATCATATTAAAGGTGTAATTTAGAAATAAACTGAGGAATTTTAAGGTGGTAGAAACCTCTTTTAAAAACTTTTTTCCCTCAAATAATCCTAAATTGAATTGCATCCTCTGTTTTTCTTTGTCTGCTATTGTGGGGATTTTTTCTTCAGATCAGCAGACATTAGCTCTTACTCCTTCCAGGCACTTTCCTCGCCTTCCTTGTAGAAGGAATTTTGTGTAAACACTTCCCCTATGTAACGGGCATGTTAAAAATGGAGAACAGATTAGAAGTTATGGTTCAGTTTTCTCTCTCAACAGAGCCCTTTATTTGGATGTTGAGGGCAGTGAACAGGAACGCTGCGAGGGAGGGAGCTTCCCCGGGAAGCACACGTGGCAGAAATGCCAACCTCAGCACTTGGGTCCAAGGAGAAATGTCCTCTTGCCCTGTGGACATCTCTGCTGAGATGGACCAATTCCTGATGGGTTTTTTGGTTTTTTTGGTTTTTGTTTAGGAAGTCTCTCATTTCTTTTAGTTGCATAGATGTAGTAGTAGCAGTAATACAGGACGTGTAATCCAGATTTTAAATAAAAGACAAATCTGGAGTAAGACAAATGGGGAGAGTAGAAGAGTATGTGGAAATATCTCCGGTCTCTGATGTATGCAGAAATGCCTCATCATCACGTAGAGATCTCTTTGATAACCTACGTAAGAGCCTGCCTTCCCTCCTGCTCCACGCGTACCATTTGAGCTCTTAAAGTAAGCTTATTAGCAGTCAAATCGAGAAAGGTTAATCTTTAAATCATATGTAAATACAGCAGCTTTTCTTGTTGTGGTATATTGAAGCATTAAACGTAGATGCAGATTTTCACAGTGGGAGACCAGATCAGCACAGTTAAGCACTAAAATAGTTTGTTTCCCAAATCATCTTCTGAGAACACAGTTTCCCTTTCACTGTGCAGGGTGGTGATGAACAGGGACTTAGCAGCAAAGGATAATGTGAAGCTCAGATTAGTGGATGCTGCTGGTAATCTCATACAGCTCATCAGTTTGCACGGTCCTGAGCTTGTGTCTTCTTCTGGAGTTGGCCTGTACAAATTCCAGAGAAATTTGTCCAGGGGAGCACTGAGACTTGGTTGCCTTTCATCTTTCCTAGCAAATGGATCTCATGTCAAACGCTTTTTGTATCAGATCCCTGTTACTCATCTTGGGTATAAAAATACACTAGCAAGTGCTGTTCTGTGGACTTTTTTGTCTGTATTCAGTCATTTGTAACTCCAGCATTGTGGGACATGCTGCTCTCCTGGAAAGTATCAGTAGTTTGTACTTTTAATGTATAATGCATGAAATAATCTCATTTCAGAGTCTTCAAGCATGCCTCAGTCTAGACTGCATCTCACAGTCAAACTGTGACTGCTCTGCTTCAGCCCCTGAGCTACGTGGACTGGTCAGTCTGGTTTAGTCCAGTTTAGCTGGCCCCATGTGCTCGCCATCCTGCTCACCCGCATCATTTCAGTCTTAGTTGTTCTTTATCTTATCTTCCAAGCAATCATACTGCAGATACTTTTTTTGCTTAGTCAGTATGCCATTACTATTGTGCTATATTTACACACAGAAATGTCTCACCTTTCTCAGGAGGCTGCTGGCAGGGGATGCATGTGGAAGACATGGCCACAGACCTTTCTGGGGCTTTGCTGGGGTGCTCCGGAGGTACCAGCAGCACCTGTCTAACCATTGCCCAGCAGAATATGTTATGATGGGCTTGTGCCTGGCCACCTCCAGTGGTTTTGATGGTCAGGGAGTGTGCTGCAGTCCTGCTTTTTTCTTTCTTTCCTTCTTTATTTCTTTCCTTCTTTCCTTCTACAAGAATTTCTTGTAGTGCCTGGCTCTCCAGCCTTTCATTCTTTCTCCTCTTTTTCTTGTCCCAGGCTAAGAGCCAGGTGCAAAGTGATGGTCAGTAAAGATACAAAATCTGGTGTGATACAGGGCACTCCAGACAGGTCATCCAGGTAAAGGTTTCATTGCGTGCTCCTGCAGGGTCCCACCTCCCTGTGCAGCACGGCCAGTTCTGAAGAGATTTAACTGCACTCGGGAGAGAACTTGTCAGACAACATCATCATAACAGCAATAATAATACCACCTACAGTTTTGCATTTTTCAGAAATTTTACCATTATTAATCTTCCTCTAGGAGGTAGATAAGGACTGCTAATCCCTCTTTGGGGAGGGAAAGAAAAACACAGAGAAATTAACCTACCTTGAGAAAGTGTCAGGTGTGGCTTTAGAATGAGAAGCCCCAAGTCCTGGGCCCAATGTGAGTCTCTTCATATGACAAATGCCAATATTTAATGTGTTACTTGATGTTAATTAATATCTCTTGTTTGCTGATGATGTGCTGTAAATGAAAAGCCAGTAGACTGTGGAGAAGGTAACGATACAGATACTTGCTGCATGATTATTGTTTGTTTGTGTGACGCCTGAACTAGCTCTGTTACTCCAGTGAAGCTTTTGCTTGATAAAATTTGGCTCTGCTTGCGTTAGCTTATGGGCTATTTGGGTAAAATCCCTAAATCAAGCTATACTGAAACCGGGCCAGAAATCCATATAAATAATGAGAAGTGCAAAGCACTTCTGTACAACTGCTGTGCTAATTTTCTTGGAAGATGTGCTTGACCCCATTTTTTTTTCCTTTTCAATATTGATTGAAGCGATAAATGCAACAAGTTTAAAATACAATTCTCAGGTAGCATTGGTTAGGATCAGTTTATTCCAGAACTTAGCTCTCAATGACATTTGTACGGTCTGTGTGGTATTCAAACGTTATTCAGTTGTTGGATTAATAGCCTCAGGGACATTTATAATGACACAGATTGTTGATGGTTGTCCCTTCAGCAGTGGAGAGGGCTGTCTGCACTGGTTGAACTCGGGGAGTAGGTTCAGGAGACGCTGGCTGTGGCCATGGGGCAGGAAGGTCCCTAGGACAGGGCCCTGCTGTTGAACCGCTGCCGCCTCCCTCCCTTGTGGTGTTGCGTGGTTTATGGGTGTCTGCCATCGCTGGACTGGGAGGCTATAACAAACGGGTCTCCAAAGAGGGGTGGAACATGAAACAGCTGGCATAAGCCTGCTGCTTTTCAGGAAATTCTGCTCTAAGTCAGATTGTGGATTTGTGCGTTTTTCTTCTGAGGGGTTTCTGTAAGGGTGCCTGCAGTGCAGGCTGGCATGGCCCTGCTCAGAGGGCATGAGGCTGGAGCAGCCGTTTGCGTGTTGTGGGGCTCACCTGTACCACCCCTTGCCTTTGCAAATGGGATGAAAAAAAATCCCCTGTTTTGGTAAAATAAAAGGATGGGGAAGGAGGAAATACGCTCAGCTCTGGTTTACACCTCAGTGGGTTATATTGGGTTCTCCATAAAATGTATGTTCCAAAACCAATGTTAAATCTGTTTTTTCAGCAGCCAAATGCTAGGGTTTCCAAAATCTCACAGCACAGTTCAATATTCCTTTTACTTGGAGCTCAGGGATGTCTGGGTCTTCCTTGTCACAGCGCTGCTCTTTGTGGGGCCAAGCGATGAACTGCTCCAGTGGTTCAGTTCGGCCTGGCCAGGGCCCGGTGCTGCCTTCACCTCTGGAAAAACACAGAAAAGCAAAAAGCCATCCCAGCTCCAATGCAGATTCTCTGCACACAAGAAGTTCACAAAGCGAGATATTGCTGCCAGTTACCATCTGAGAGAAACTTAGCTGAAAAGAGGAAATAACTTCTAGTGCCCTTAGAAAGTGACAGTGGCAGTGTGGAAAACAAATAGGAAAGTATACATTAAAAATGTTCATTTAGTTAATGAAAAAATCTAAAGACACTCATGAGTTAATTTAAAAGGCTGCAACATAATCTGGAAGGGACTGAGCTGAATAGTAATGAGTATGTATGTACTTGTGGGCTGGCATCCCAGCTGTGTAATCTCGTTCAGGTTTGTATAGCTTTTAGAAATCAAATGGGCGGATTTGTTTTAGGCCACTTCATACTCTTGTTTAGCTGTAGTTTCAAGTTAATGTAAGACCTGAAATGAAAGGCAAACTTGACCCAAACCCTTTAAAATTGCAAGCATTAATAACTATCTCTTTGAGAAACAAACCAAATACGCATAACAGAATTAATTGAGAATGCGCTTTTAAAAATACAGGGAGGGAGTGACATTCACCAGGTTGGGGATTTATGGGCTGGCCTGCTCGTCCACCCTTTGTCGTTTGAGGCTAATAAATAGTTTTACTTCTTTTTGTGAGCTTTAAAGATCACCTAGGAGCTGTGTGGGAGAAAATCCTTGTGCAGCGGTTGTTGCATGGGAGCAGGACTAGGTTTTTGTGAGGCACACAGCTCATTTGGGGAGGCTGGGAGAGGGGAATTTGGGTGTTTTCTGCTACATTCCTTTTAATTCACAACGAAGTGCTGAATACATTTGTCAGTGTCCCTCGCGCTTCTGCAGTGACTTTGCTGCTAGCGCTCTCCCATGAGACTGAAGGAGGCCCGGGTGGTAGTACTGCCCTCCTCTGCTATCCGTGTTTACAGTAAATAATTCAAGAGGCAGAGCTGGCAACCGAAGATGAAGACTCCTAAGCCCCGAGCTTTCCCTGCGGTGGGCTCTGCTCGTCCAGAGGAGGAGTGCAGGCCAGCGTCACCCGTTTGCTGGGAACGCCTCTGCCTCAGCAGGCCCAGCCAGGCTCTCTCCAGCAGGATGGCTTTGCTGGCTTTCATCTGCAAAACCCGAGTTTACGATCTGCTTTCAGACCAGGAGAATGTGGCATAGCTGCAGATTGAGAGGATTTGCCCGTGTAAGTACATATGCTGAAGCACATCAGACCCAGATCTTTCCACACATTTGGAGGATTATTTTAGGAGAAACACAGGTGCATACACCCACTTCTCTGAGAAAAAAAAGCCCCCAAACTAGGCCATGCTATTTGACATTTTAAATAATAAAAACAAAACTTGGAGAAGCAATTGCTGAACTGTAGATCAGCCTGAGCATGGTTACAGCTTTTCTCGAATGGTGTGGGGCACTCCTGCGAGCAGCGGCTGAGCATTCAGTGCTCACTTTGAATCCAAAAACGCATCTAAAGCTATTTACCGTCTGATGTCTAAAACTGGAACAGAGTTATGAATAAAATCGCAGCCTTCTTGAAGGCTGCAGCAGCACAGCAGGAAATGCTTTACTCCTCACTTCACTGGGATAACCGCACGTGCAAGGGATGCGCAGCTGCTCCCCTCCTGTCCTGCAGCACAGGTCTTTGGTGTGAACAAGGATTTGGGGCAGCAAGGCAGCTTCCCGAGAGCAGAAATGATGGAGATGGGAGACTTTAGGTGGTACTGCAGGAGTCTGAGTGTGCAGATGAAGATCTGGGCTATCTGATGTTCTCCATGGTCAGCGAGTCCTTTGTGGGTGAGAAGAGAACAGGTTTGACTTGTAATCAAGTGGTTTGTACTTGCTGGTCCTGATTGAAACAGTTGTTACAGGTCATTAATGGGTAAGGGAATTGTGAAAAGACCATGGTGCTGCTGTTATTCATTCCCATTTGGGGAAAAATATCCTGTAAACTTATCTTGAAGGCTGCCAAATGCCATTGCAAGTGCCATGAGAGGAGTTTTATGGCTCCTTATCTGAAGACTGCTGTGATCTTCCCAGATTCATTAATACTTCAAAAGCGAATTGCAGAAAAGCCTTTCTGTTTCAGAAATGTGGTGGCAGGAAGGGAGTGCTTAGCAAGAAGCTGCACATACCTCACATACGTAACGCTTTCCCGTCTATCAGAAGATCCTATCCCTGTCAGATAGCAGCAAGACATTCCTGGGGGTGGAGTGAGAGTGACTTTATCTTGGGAGTGAGCAGGATTCTGCTTTGCTGAGCGAGCTGGTTTGCTCAATTCGGGAATTTTCCATTCACCTTCGATTCTCCACCAGCATTTAAATCCCAACAACTGTAATTAGGGCTACTTAACCTTAATTAGTTAACAGTTTTCTGCAGCTCAGCTGTCCGTCTGCTGGCTCTCCTCTGTCGTCCTGACTGCTTGTTTGAACCACTTTGCCAAAAATTCCTGCTTTGGAGGTACGTTTTCAAAAACTGTGTTGTGGAGGGTACTGCGTTCCTGTGCCTTGAGGAAGGCTGCTGCAAGGTAGACGTGATGTTATCCAGAGAAGCGCTGCTTGCTTTAAAGAAATACGAGGCTGCACGACATGGTTTTAGTTGTCTTTTGATAGATTATTCAGCACTTCAGGACTCAGAAATGCAGGCTGAAGGGAAGGCTCTGTATGGAAATGCTGGGAGTGGTGTGTAGTGTGGCCTGGGGAGGTGGCCAAGGGCATCACTCTCCTTGCCTTCTGCTTTCCAGTTCCTCTGGTGCGAGCGTGCTGCCACTGGGTCTGGGTGGGCATATTTGCTTCGGTCAGCTTTATTCAAAAGATTTTGTTTAACTGGCTTGATACTTCTGATTTTTGTGGGCTGATTCAGAGCATAGCATAAACTGTTAACATGGACGTAAAATGCAGGTTCATAGGGATTTTGGGGCAGCTCAGCTCCATTAGCTTGAAATAACTGCTGAAAAACATCCTTTTCAAAGCAAAGATACGCATTAGCCAACATCAAAAATCAGTTGCTGGTTCTTGCGATTGCTAGTTAGAACATGCCAAAATTACAAGCCCTCTGGTAAGAATAGATGCACGAGGAATCACTTGGCTAATAATGCAGTAGTAATATGTAGACTTAGTTCTGTTAAATAATTGCAACCCTTCTGTTTAAGATGGAAAAAAAAATAAAACCTAGGTTCTAGTCCATAATTCCTTATAAATAGAAATGCCTGGTGGCTGTACCAAGGGAGGGATCTGATTAGCTGCGATCATTTGCATTCTCCAATTAAACCGGTCTCCCCTCAGGACGGCGGTGTTTGCGGTGACCCCGCCCGCGCTCTTCCCCGCGCCCGCCGCCGGTGCCGGTGCCGTGGCGGGCCCCGCAGGGAGCCCCCGGCGCAGGTGCTGGCGGGGCGGGACTTCCTGTGCCCTCACAACAGGTGCCTTTGTCCGCGCCCAGGAGGAGCCGCTCGCAGCGAGCGCTGTGAACTCGGGCTACGAGAAAAACTCAGCCCATCCCACAGGGCAAGGAGAGCCGAGAGGAAGCCGTCGTTTAAAGCGCTTCGGAAAAACCGAGCAGGATTTAGTGTAGCAGGTATGAGTTTTGTACAGCGGACACAGGGAGCGGTCTCGTGAGCTGGGCACCGCTTCAGGATCGGATTCTGAAGTGTCTCTGCCGTGGGAATTAATTGGAAGAAATTTGCAAGCCTGTGAAGACAAAAAATGTAAAAAAATGCACAGTAGGTGGATTTCAAGGAAACAAATACCTTTCTTCCTCTTGCAAGGGTTAAGCATGATCAGAATCTGCTTTAGTCCCGAGGATTTAACCTCAAGTGCTGCATTTTTTGTTTGCCATAAGCCTATTAGAACGCTCTCTGTTTCCTAGCAATAACGTGTAATTTTCCCCCCGTATTTAAGCGAAGGAGATGTTGGGTTTTTAATCCTGCAGGGTACAGTTGTTGCTCAAGTTTCATATTCAAATGCAAATAGCACCTGGTGCTGTGTAGATGCCCATGTAATCTTTGATAAGGATACCCCAGGAGCACAGGAAAAAGAGAAAAGCAAGGTGGCTCTGACCCTGTTTATTCTGGAAAGCAAAAGCATAACCATATGCTACCAGCAACCTGAACTGGAAATTCCTACCAGACTTGCAGCATCCAGCACATGCTCTTTTTGGAGGTAAACGCGTGACTGAAATGATTTGTGGTTTTCAAGCAGGTTTGATTCTTCACCAGGAAGAAGAAAAGGCCTTCCAGAGAAGATAGAAGTGGTGTGGATGAGTCTGAGCAGAAGTGCTGGTTTGGTTAGCAGTTTTACCTTGCCTGAGTCTCCCGGAAGGAGTTTCTTTTGGGAGATATTTTGTTTGTTTCTTACAATCACTGGGTATTTTCTAGATTTTAATTTTTTATTTTGAGAATATTGATTTTTTAATGTTTTTTTTTCAGAATTTTTTCCTTGTGCTGTTTGTTTTCTCTGTCAGATGTTACAATAAATGAATTGGCAAGTCAGGAGCAATTTGGAAGGCAGCTACGCTGTTTAGGACTCATAGACAAGATGTACCCTCTCAATTCTTAATTAAAATCAAACTAGTCCTAGATTCAGGTTAAAAACCTTCTAGTGTTGAAACTTTCAATTGCATAAATTGCTTTTATTTCACTTGTGGAGGTGCAGGCTTATTTGAGGAAGAGCTTACAGCTTCCGCTGCATTTTGTGTAGCTGTTTTACCCCGCATTACACATGGAAACAGAAGGACTTTTTGGAAGGTTGTGACTTGATGCCATCGTCTTCCTGCTAAAACTTAAAAAGCATCTACATGGCACAAAATGCAATTCAGATCCCCATGAAAGAGAAAGCAAGAAGCCAGCAGGAGTAATTCATTATAAAGCAAGACTGATAACAAGAATATCAGCTTTCTACTGGAGAAAACAGGATATAGAACAATTGCTACAAAGCTTGAGAAGAAGAGAAGTGATTCCAATCCTGCTGTCGAGCAGACTGATCTTTTCTTGCTTAATACTAGTCTGGTTTGGCTGCTGCTTTTTCATCTTTAGCCCAGCTCTGGAGCTAAAACTGCTTCCTTGGCTTTCACCGAACTTCAGCAAATGCCTTTTGCAAGCTGGGCGTTGGGAGCGTGAGCAGGTGTTTCGTATGTGCTTCCCGTGGTAATAAAAGGCACCCTCGAGGGAAAAGCCCACACAGGAGCTGATTTGCTGGGTCATATTTTCTGGCACTCCTTCCTTGTTAGCTTCTTCAGGTGAGTGTGAGCAACTGCCACAGAACAGAGCCGAGGTTCACCCTTGGTCTGGGCACCTGCTCTGGCAGCTGCCAGCAAAATGATGGAAGAAATCTCCGTGATGGTGGCTTACGATGCCCACGTTTTCAGCCAGCTCTGCGATGAAGACTTCCTGGCCAATCTGGTGGCAGGCAGCAAACCCAGATCTGTGGTAGGTGTTGCTCTCACTCCTTTGGCAATAAAGCTTAAGGTTATCCTCTTTCCAGTAGTTAAATCCTTCTGCCGAAAAGCATCTATTATTTAATTTCTCTTCTTAATTACTTTTTCAGAAATTTGCCTTTGTGCATCAACAAAATTAAAATAATTTATTTCAGAAGAGATAATATTATGAAAATAGTATCTTTCTGAGTTACTAAGTTTAGAAGAAGGTTATTTGCTCAATAGGATAGTAGTTAAAGTAATATTTTTGAAACAATTGGCATAATAATTAAACTGGAAAATGGCACTAAGTGATGTCACACATCCTCTCGTTTAGCATGTCAGCGAAAGGTTCAGGCCAGGTGCTCAGTGTACACCTGGGGTCTGTCACCACTGAATTTCAGAGAGGAAACAGTGGTTTAACACTTCTATGTGCTCTTTTGAAATCAGGATAGGTATCTGTAAAACCTTTTTAGTTGAACTACCCCTTCGTTTTCTCATAAATAGTGTATATAATTATGTAAATTGCATGTGTAGTGTGGTCCTCTTCCTCCCTCATGGAGGTCTCAGCACTTGTATGGCACTGGTTTCAGGTCTACTTTTGACAGTGATGTGTCAAAACTCATTTTTGGTTTCCAACTCTACAAATGGTCCTGTGTTCAGTCTGCTTAGAATCAGTCAGAAGAAGTCTTTGAAAATAGAAATGAATATACAGGTGTTGAGCTTGACTGAAAAAGCAAATACAGTTAAAATCTCAGTCTCAATGCAAATCGGGCTAATTATTTAGGAATCCAGGTAAGCATTTGTGTTTGCAGGTTTTGGGCTGTGTGTGTGTTTGTATCCAGGTAGCTCACTAAGCTGTGACAAAGGAGAATTTCTCAGAAGAAGAGAAATTAGCTCCATTGCTATCTTGTATAAAACCTCTCTAAGCCTCTCTCCTGCTTGGGTTTTTCTGCGTGTCTGTGCTCAGGAAACCTTTGGTGCATGAACTCACCTCCTGCGTCTCTTGTGGACCTCTAGATCTAAACCAGAGTTCTGCCCAGTGCCCTTTATTATGATGCCTTCTGCTGTCTCTGGCCTCCTCAAGGCTAGAATTTATGAGGCCCATTAGAATAATTAGCTAATAAATATGGAAATCTAGTATTGATGAAAGTGTGTGCTTCAGGATGACCTGTTTGGAGGTTGGGCTCCGCTGTACCACTTTACCTTAACCACTCTATTAAGAGTCGCATAGTCTTCCATGCCGGCTCTTTTGAAATGTGTGGCCTTGATTCATTCATTGTCCAGCCACAGCCTTTCCCCTCTCTCTGCCTCAGCTGCTCGCTGTGGCAGCATTCACTGTTTTGGCTGGCAGCCCAGAGCAGTGGCCTTCCTGCAGACAGGTACCTGCACGGCAGCAGGATTAACAGGAGCCAGGCACCTTCTGATGGGTTTCTCTGAGCAAATGATGGGGTTCCCTGGGTGCCTCCTGTCCTGAACTGCTTGCATCCTCTAGAGCCAGTTGTTTAAATTAACATCCTGTGGTAAGAAAACATTTAGTGGATGGCTTACCCTGTAATTTAAGTCTTTTCAGAGTGTTGCTTAAATAGTCTCAGTGGTGGCCTCTGTAGTTTTGTATAGCTTCGGAGCAAAAGTAAAGGACACTGCGGGTGATATGTCTCTAGATTCCCCCAGGGTTGCTGCAGGTGAGTGCAGGAGAGAGTAGCTGGTGTCAAGAGCACCACCTTACAGCCCCACCTGACTTTTGGCACTGTGGAAATATGATGAAATAACATTTTAAAAAAATATTCTATGAAGTAACTCCTTATCTCCTAGTAAACAGAGATACTTACGTGGAGCAACCGTGGGAGGAGATGTATCATTATTAATGTTATATGTAAGATCTGAATGATTGACTTGAGTGTAAGTATGTGTTTTTATCAACCTTTTTTCCTGAATCAAAGACTTATTAACATGTTTCGGTGCGTTACGTACTAGTAAAAAAATTGTGTTCCTTGCAGGGTTTACATAGGAAATAGTTAACTACTGTTTTAAGTACTTTAAGTATATTGACTAAGCAAATAATGGTGCAAATAACCTGTGGAGGTTTAAGAAGAAGCCAGACAGGATTATGGTAGGATTAGACGGTGCGTGGGAGCCTGCACTGCTGAAGGAGGGGACCTGATGACTCAAAGTTCCTTTGGGTTCTCTGCTGCTGTGTTTAATCACAGGACACGCTGCCGCTTGGGATGAGTTGAGGCAGATCCTGTTGACTCGGTCCTGGTCATCTTACCAGACTGCACAAAGGTATGTGCTGTACAGAAAGTACATGCTCTGCAGAGTTTTCTTTTATTCTGGGAGTTGATGTTAATAGCACAGGTGTTTTTGCAATCTGGAATTCACCCGTTTGTTTGTGAAACCCAGGTTTCATCTGTTTCTGAAGGAGTTTCTCGTATGCCGCTCTGGTTGCAGAGAAAAGCTTAAACAAAGTTCTGTCAAGGCTTTCATCCTGTTCTGCAGTTTGGACACCAGGGTGGCTTTGTTGTAGTTCCAGAAGTCTTGCAACTGGTAACTCGTTGCAGCTCCTTTGGGCTGTGCAGTTTGTCAGGGCGTGCAGGAGTCTCTTCCGCAGAGGAGGGAGCCGCGTGTTAGGAGGTGGAGTGGCAAAGGGTTAATACTGAAACCAAGCCAGGCCCAGGTGATCCTGGCTTGCTCTTGCTCAAGGCCAGCCCTGTGTGACCCTCCGAGGTGTCCAGTGCCATGCAGGTCATGAACTTTGAGAGGAAGATCAGAATTACCTGCTGTTGGCCAGGTCACAGCAATTCAAGTTGTATTTTTCAATGGAAGATCTGATTTTTTCAGTGGAAAGTGTCGCAGTGGTTTTGTAGCCTTGCTTTGATGCACATAAATAGAAGACAATTAAACAGGATGTCGATGATCTCAGATAAGGTTTTGTTAAATATGATCCAAAGCAACACTGTATGATAGCAATCCTCCAACATGTATTTTAATAAAATTAGTCATATTGCAGTGTGACCATGACGCATGGTTGTTTTGCTGTGTGGTCATGCTTTCAGGATTTCAAGTTATTCTGAAACTGCTTCACAGAGACATGCAAAGCAGCATATAAAAGTGGACTGCGGTGTACTTTGTGCGAGAATTGAGTAGCTTTAGTCTAGGGAATTTCAATTCTCAACTTATCTGCAGAAAACTTGGGCCCAAGGGTTATAGAAATGGTATACTAAGTGGTATAATCCTCTTAATCCAGAGTTGAAGGACATTCTTCTGGAAAGCTTCATTGTATTTTCATTTGCCTGCCTGCCTTGTTGCATTTAGCTCTCTGTTCAGGGGAATTATCGGCCATTTCATGCAAGGAATTAGAGGTTAGACACCGGCAGACTCTGCCATGAGGATTTCTAGGCTCTCAGTTTCCCATCGAAGCCAAACTGGGGAGGTCTGGTGCAGATGGCTGAACTGCAAAGTGGGTGAAAAGCTGGGTGGCCTGGCAGGAGCACAGAGCGTAGTGGTCAGTGGGTTGACGTCTGACTGGCAGCTGGCTAAATGTTGATTTTTGGGGTTGATTATTGGGCTGATGCTGTTAACATCTGGAGGCCTAGACACCAGGAAAGGATGCGCCTTGTTCTTCAGATGGCAAAAACTTGGTTTTCTAGTGTCAAAAACTGGAGGGTAAGTGGTGGGCGCGTGAAAAGGCAGATCTGCTGCTCAGAGGAACCTCAGCAGAGGTGGGCTGAGAGGAACCCGCTGAGGTTCAGCAAAGGCAGATGCAAAACCCTGAGTTCTCTCCATCGCTTATGTAGATGTGTGGATGGCACCATCAAAAGGGGTGCTGGGAGTCGTGGTGAACGACGGCTTTGCCTCAGCAGTGGTGAAGGATGGCTGTGCACGAGGCGGCGTCACCAGAAGCACAGCCAGCGTGTCATGCCCTGCCACCCAGCACTGTGAGGCTGCATCCCATGCCAAAGCCAGCTCTGAGCCCCTGCTGAGGACCACTGGGAAGGCAGGGGTTCGACCGCCTGAGGGAAGGGTGAGAGCATTGGGGCAGCTTAGCCTGGAGAAGAGACAGCTCGGGAGGGATCTGATTGCAGTCTCCTGCTACCTAAACAGGTCCTAGAGAAGACTGAGCCAAGGTCTTCTCCGAGGCACGCAGCGACAAGACAAGAAGGAATGGTCATGATTTGCAGCTCAGCGTGAGGGAAAGCGGCTCTGCCCAGGGAGGGCCTGGTATCTCCACCATTGGAGACTGTCGTGAGCAGCATGCTCTGACTCAGCAGCTGTCCCTGCCCGAGCAGGAGGTTGGTCTGTGTGCTCACTGGAGAGCCCTTCCAAGCTGAATGTTTCAGAGTCTCTAATTCTGCCTCATGTGGAGTCTTGCAGAGAGGAGGAGCTGGCAGCATTTGAGCTTTGAAGACTGTCTTTCCCTGGGTGGCATTACCGCTGGCGTGCTGCTGCTGCTGCTGCCAAAAGAGGAATACGGGAGTTTGGGTGGTCCCTGTTAGGAGAACTGGCTCCTGCCAGCAGCTATAATCCTTGTCTGTGCCCTTCCCTTCCCAACAGAAGGAGGGATCCTGCTCTCGGGATGTCTCTGGGAGCTGTCTCGCTTCTGCCCTCCTACCCAGTTGGGCAGGAGCAGACAGATTCTGCCCTGATCCTCCTGGACTGTCTTTGAAGCAGCAAAAAATTTCTTCCATACGTACATGTATAATAGAATAACAACTTCAGTTTGTTAATGAGTGATGCAGAAAAACAACAGCTCTAATAGTTCTGTCTTTCCCGTCTCTTGATTGCTCAGGTCCCTTCTCTTTCGTGATTTCAGGACACAGCCGCTTTTTCTTGAACTCTTTTGATTTTTAAAAGTTGTGCGTGTTCCACTCACCTCTGTCATCCTTCTGGTTTTGTCAGCTTTTCTGCAGTTTGTTTTACCAGTACAACCTTCAGTCTCCCAAAAGATCAAAGAAGCCATGTTTGTATGGAGTGGTAAAAATAATAGGATATATCACCTGAAGTTTTGTTTATAGAAATTCTACATTTTTCTTCTGCTTGAAGGAGTCAGCCCACAATGTTATCTTCTTCCCCTGAAACTCATCAAGATTTGAAATTGGTGAAGGAAACTGCTTATATAAAGCTAATTAAATAGATAATTGTATCAGAATATAGTCTGCTTACTAACTTATTTTAGATCTCAGAGTGTAACTAAAGTATTTGAATATTAGTTTGGCTGCAATTTTTTCTCAGTAAGGTTCGGTTGATGCCTTTGGGTGTTAAAACTAAACACATGCAAATGAAATCCCTTCCTTCCTTGGATTTGCTGTGCTCTAAAATCTTAGCGTTTCAGCATATTTAGGAAAACTGTTTCTGCAGTAACGGTGCGAAACCCCAGACGTCCGCTGTGCGCACAGATCATCATGGGCCAGAGAGGAGGAAATGTCCCCGCAGTGGGTGAGCTCCTGGTCCTTCCTGCTGCAGAAACCAGACCTGGTCATGGAGCAGACACCTGTCTGATAAAACTGTAGATTGCTTGTTTAATGTACACAAATGTAGCCCTAAATGGGGAGCTCATAAATGGGGAAAAGAAGCATTTGGTTCATATTATGATAATGTGTCGTGGGCATGTAATTTTATTCTTGTTCATGCTTATTTGACCTTCATCACTCATTTGTTATTAAATATGAAAATTAATAATTAGGTAGTAAAATACCTTGGGTTAATTATTTTTATATTGCATCCCACTTGTTTTCTGCTGTCCTAAACCTTCACTGTGTGGCACATTTTTTGCTGCTGCATATTCCTGATGTGGAGCAGAAAGCGTCCAAGGTGACGCCATGGCCCTTGGTGTCGGGGCAGAAGGCAGCTGTGGCGTTTGCCAGGCGAGAGAGGGCACAGGAATCGGCTCCGCTCTGCCTGAGAAGCTGTCAGCTGCAGCGGGGTGGCACCCAGCCCTGCTGCTTGGTGTGGCATCAGGGCACACAGTCGATGGATCTCCTGTGTCTGTGGGATGCTCTGGTGCAATCTGCGTCTGCCGGTGTCGCTGCGCAGCTCACAGCCGGCGTCGGGTTCAGCTGCGTGGGAATGCGAGAGTTGGCTCGTCCTGCCCACTGATTCACAGGGGCTAAGGCTAGGCGGGTCTAAGCTTTATTTCTCTCATCCAGCTTTGCTCTGGTAGCATTTTTTGAAAATTAAAAGCTCTGAGATATTCTTCTGGAAAAGCATCCAGCTCTCATCTGAGTGTAACAGGTGGTGGGAAAGGTATCATTTTCCATGGTAATCTGTTAATCTCTCACCATTCAAAATCTGTTTCTAACTTCTCATTGAGATTCATTCTGGTTTCAGCTTCCCATCTTGGATCTGGCATGCATTTTCGTGCCAGAGTGCAGCGTTCTGTACTATTATTTTATCCCTATGAAGGCACTTACATGCTGTGACCAGCTCAGCTGGTACTCTTGTACAAACTGAGGAGCTTGGGCTCTTAAACCTCCTGCTGCGAGGCGCTGACTCCCTGCACACAACAATTGAGTGGCTCTGCTCATCCTCCTCATTTTTCTTTTCTTCCCCAGCGACATCTCCCAAAACTACGTGCAGTATTCCAGTGCTGGTCTCAGTGACAAGCCAGGTTTAAGACCCCCCCCATGTCACCTTGCTTTTTCCTGCCCTTGTACACTCCCATTAGCCTTTGCATCACAGCCTGACCCTGATGGCAGTGACAAAGCTGCTCTGGTATTTCCTGCTCTTCTCCCTATACCAGTTTGTATTTCCCAGTCCCACACCACAAGATAAGGCCTCCTGAGCAGTGCTGATGCAGCTGCTTGTGGGGCTGTGTTGTAAATGGTACTGATACAATTAATTAAAAAAAGAAAAAGCATATTTTTGGATTATTTTGGCCAGCTTGCCATCAAGTAGTGGGATGGGAGGGCAGGGCTGTGGAGGAAGGGCTGGGTCTTGCCCAGCCGATGCAGGCTGCTTTCACAGCAGGTGCCTCCATCCCCCATCTCCTCCTCCTTCCCAGAGAGCAGAAAGGTTCCGAAACTTTTGGAAAAGTTCAGATGGTGCTTTCTTGGGACTGATCCCATCTCTTCGTGGGATTCAGCCCCAGCTGCTCTGCGCTGTAGTTAAGCCCTGGGTACATTTGGTCCGGAGTCAACACAGCGGTGTGTTTCATTTGAGTAAGCTGTTTCCAGGAATTTAAATCTGTGTGTGCAGTTTTCTCTCCTTGTTCTGTGCTGCTCTTTCCATCCATGCGTTATCTGCAGATTTTATTAACAGAAATGTGTTTTTCATTTCCAGGCCACTGATGCAATGTTTGATAGTGCTGTCTTGTTTATGAGTCCCAGAAGGCACCCTTTAGGATGTCATTAACCCAGAATGAGAAATGTCATTGAATAACGACTCCCTTTGACAATGGCTTTTTGACCCATTTCCTAAGCTTTTTAATTCAGGCTTTATGGCTATTGGATACTCTTCTGGGGGTTGTTTTTTTAAATTAATCTATCATGTGGTAGTGAAGACAGAAGAAGCCAGAGAAGACTTACAACTGTGAAGTCACTTTTTTCAATAAAGCTTGTAGATAAAGTAGAGGAGGGGACCTGCAGCTCATGAAATGGTGTTGGTGTGGAACCGGTTATGTTCCTACGGGAGTTATCAGCTGGATCCTTATCAGCTCTGCAGAGCATTTCTGTGGGTTTCCGGGTTTCAGCTAAACAACCAAAGTCATCCAGGTGGTTCAATTTGTGGTTCCTGAGTGTTGGTGATACCGGATTTTCTTCCAGTTTAAGTGAATCTCTACTGGGTTCAAGAATTTACTGCAAAAGACCATGGGTGGTGCAGAGATCTCATCTGCAAGTGCTGTCAGTGCTGCTGCTCTGCGTACAAACCTGCAGCCCGGTTTCCAACAGAGCAGAGCTGTTTTCTGGACAGTTCTGACTTGTCTGAGTCATAATTATTTTTGAGCTCTAATTATTAATGCATGTGAACAGCGCTTAGGAATCCTCTTGTTTTCAGTATGCTCTAGAATCAAGTCCAGCCTAATGAAACTCAAGAATGTCTTTAAACTTTTTTTCTCGGCATTTAGTTTTAGTTATTGTTTGATGTGTTTCTAATTATTGCCTATATTATTTTCTATTTATTTTCTCTTCATGTTTGAAAGCATTTCTTCCTGCTGCCCTTTTATTTCACTGGATCAAGGGGGAATTATTTAAGCAATGTCTCAAATAGACATGTTATAAATAAGAACAGAATCCTTGTGATTAAACAGTGAAAAGTGGGACATTTTAATATTTTGGAGCATCTTCATTTTCTTCTTAAGAAGAATTCCAGAAAAACAGACAAGTTTATTCTGGGTACTTGAGAAACTCTGCTGCTGTTTCTGATGTCACTGCAAACCTATTGGGGAGAAGAAATTTGAGATAAGTTTCTATACATTATTGGTTCATTAGGTCTTTAAGTGACCTTAATGTGTTGGGTATCAGCACGACCCTTTGCAGTTAAAGAAGAGCAGGTGATGAGTTACTTTGCAATGCCATATTTCAACATTTAAATGCAGAAATTGTGAAATTAGCATAAGGCAGCATTTAACTCCTTTCCCTCCCCGCAGGTGAGGTGGGTCAGGTAGGATGGACGCAGCCACTGCAAACCCGTTGGATTTGGTCGTCATCAGATTCAGAGGAGTGAAGCGGGGCAAATGAAAGCTTTAGCGTTGCTGAATTCGAAGCCTTCAGCTTTCTTCCCTCACTTGTCTTTTCTTGCAGATTGCCAGTAACATACTACATTACACCTTAGGGAGGCTGCATACCAACCTCAAAGCTTTGTGTGTAATCACAGCGAACACGGAGCACACGTGTGGATCGGGTGCTGCCAGTGTCTCCGTGATCAGCGTGCTCATTGACTTTGAAAGGAGTGCTACAGCCAGATGGAGATCTTTTTATAGAAGCCTAATTTCTTAATTAGATGGGTTAGAAAGTTTGTGTAGGGGACTGTGTTAGTTAAAAATACTCTGTCATCATTGTCAGCAACTATTTTCATTCTTTTTGAACCCAGTTCTCAGAAGAATTTGGCAGAAAGACAGTGCTGAGGTTGGAAAATGTGTCAGTGCTTTCTGTCTTGTTCAGTTTGTGCTTTCATGCTCCGTTTAATACGCTTCAATATTTTTTCTTCATTGCTTCCTTCTAGCTGTGTCAACATGAACTCACCAAAAAACAAAGCCACCTATGTTGACTGCGGTGCTGGTTACACTGCACGCTGTTGTTCTAGAGCTGTAGGCTTGTCTTGTGCACTAAGAAAAATCCAGATTTCAGAGTAGCATGCTGGCTGTGCCGAGACAAAGCTCAGTGTGCATGCGAAGTGTTGTACGTTTGCTACGAGGCAGAGTCAAGAGGTAATCCCAAGTTACGGTATCATGGTATAAGTAAGATACTGTATTTGTTTGTCCTTTGCCTTGGAGATCACAGAAGTTGAGTGCATAGGGAAGAACAAGCACACAGAGATTGTTTGTGCTCAGGTTGAACTTCCATAGCAGGTCAGGCAACACCAGAACAGTGTGACAGGAATTCAGGTATCCCGAAACTGAGGGTTTCCTCCTTTCCGTGGCGAGAAGAAGAGGAAATGGTACAGAGAGACCTGTGACAGAGAGCTTAGGGGAAAAAAAATAGAGTCTTGCTGCTTTTCTGCAGCTACTGGTACCACAGGGTGAAAATAAATGGTGGGACGCAGATGTTGCTGCTAACATTTTCTGGCATCTTTTTCCACAAAAAAATTGGTGTTTTCCCTTTGTAGGAGCTCTTTCTCTTGCAGAGCTCTCTTCAGCAGCAGCTTGGCTTTCCAGCTGAAGTTGGCAGCACGGCCGCATTTTATCTTCTGCCTTCAGCTCCTCCTGCCTGATGCAAGCTTCTTGCTTTTGCAGCGCTTAAGATGCTCGTGGGATTTTCCCCACAAGATGATAAAGCAGAAGGTCTGGAGCTCACTGGTGATCGATTAGCTGACAGGGTCGCAGCTAGGCGTACCAGACGAGCGCAGGTCTCTGCACAGGTGAAGTGGCAAACTTGTCCGGTAGTGCTGAAGGGTGGTGGGACCCCAGCTGGGGCAGTGGATCAGCAGACGATATTAAAAAACCAAAAGGCAGCCCCGTGTGTACAGATCTGGGGATCGGTGTGCGTGCTTTGTCTCGTGGGGCTGCCGTGCAGGGCTGCCGTGTGTGCCTGTCCCAGGGATGCTCCACAGCCGCTGACTCCTCCAGACACCACCCAGCTCCATGCCAGGCCTCCTGCAGGTGCCACAAGGCTGAAAGGTGCAAATACAGCAAAACCTGATGCCTCAGTAAAGGCACTGAGGAAACCCCCTCGGAGATGAGGGATTGCAGAGACCACAGAGCAGGACAAGGACTAGCTGTTGCACTAAATGCTGCACCGTGCTTCAGGGAGCGTTTCTGGTACCTTGGAGGTTGAACACTGTCCCACTTGTATTTTCAAAACGCTGATTGTGTAATGTGCGGTTTTAAAGAATTTATTTTTTATGTTGGGGCTTTAGCAGTAGTGTTTACAGAACTGGGCAAGCAGAAAAAAGACAAGGCTTTGGAGAAGGTGTGGTGAAAGTTATGGTAATTGCTGAAATACAGATAAAAGTAGCTGATATAACAAGGGATTGTGGAGCCTTGAATGCAAGTGTATAATGGTTCAGCTTTAATACAGGAAGGGATGTGTTTTCTGCTAGTGGAGCAGTGCACTAAAACGTGATTGCTGTTAGTGACTTGAGGGTTTGAAAAATTTGTAAAAGTAACGAAAGGTGTTTTTACCGTCAAGGCCCTCGCCACACATCAGAGGAGCCCAGCTGTGATTTTAAACAGACTTGCAAAGTGTGACAGCGTTACAGTTTTCTTGATACTGCAACAAAGAATTGGTCTAGGATAATATTAACACACAGACCGCACGTTCAAAGAATACTGCGAGGCTCTTTGCTGATGGCTGTAACTTACCCGAGCGCGTGGTTCAGAGCTCTGACCACCCACTCCTCCAGCTCAGGAGGCAGAAGTTGTTGTAATGTCACTCTTGTGCTGGGCAGGGGCTGTGACAGCAGACAAGACAGGGCTTGGTAACTCCGCAGCGTCAGAATCTGCTCTTGCAGAGAGCAGCTTTCACCAGGCTCCTGCAGGTTTCAGAAGACGTTTTTAGCTGGAAGCCGTGGCTCTGTAGAGTAAATGCGTTCAAGGTAACGGGTTTTACAGCCTTGATAATGCCCATATTTTGCACCTGGTTACTGAGCAATTGCTAGCCTTGTGTGGGCAGTTCTCCACAGATGAGTCTGTGTTAGTTTCAGGATGAAGAAGGTCGGGAAGCGAGCACTACCACAGCATAGCTAGGACAGGTTGGGCCATCGCCAAGAGATGCGAGAAGATCACTGGGGACTTTTTCGGGAGTTTTGGATTCTGTAGTCACAGGGATGGTGGTGAAGACTGCGCTTGTCTTCCTGCTTGCCCGCCCTTCCTGTTGCTGCGATGTGCCAAGAAATACAACCAAAGCTCTACAGTTGTGAGTGACAAGTCACAGACTCAGGTACAAACCGATGAATAAATGCTGCGCTGGCAGCACGGCTGCTGTTCAGTGACTGTGTGATCCAGAGCAGGGCTGGTCAGAGCGTCTGATCCTGGTCTGTGGCCATGGGATGCACAGGTAGTTTCATCTAGTCTGTATCGTCTTTTGCGGCAGAGATCTTGTTGTTCAGGCATTCTTTAAGTTACGTTTGATAATAAAAATGACCTGTACATAGATATTTTCCATCTGGAATGGTTCAGTTATTGGTATCCCTTTACCACAGCATTCCTGTTGACCAGAGCCAATTTACATGCAAAACGGGTGCTTGCTGACAAAGCGGATATAGCTGTTTCCTTTCACAGTGTGCATCTCCAGTGAAAGCCCTTATCTGTACACGAGAGGAAGCGCTTTTTGTCTGGGTGAGCTGCTAGACACAGGCTGCAAGTACATAAAATAATCAGCCATTTCCAAGCACTGCTTTTAAGCCACTCAGGGTGTCTCTTTTTTGCTAAAACAAATAGAGTTGAAGTGGATAATAAGCCTTCCGTATCTCAAAGTGAAAATGCATTTTTGAATGCTGAAAATCAGTTTGGGGATCTGAAGAGGAGCATTTTGAAGAGTCACTGCCACAGGGCAGAACATCCTTTCCTTGAGCCTTTTTTTGCTTGGGTATTTTCAATGCAGCTTCCCCTGCAGTCAATATATGTGCCTCTCAAACATGAGCACTGTGGGGAGCGCAAAAGTACGCGCTGGGGTTTAGAGCTACAATTCGGAGTCTGAATTTCGTTCTATTCTCCTGTGTTGCCCCTGGATTGCTGGACAGGGACGGTCAGGGAATATCTCCTGGTCTCAGCTTGCTCTTTTAACTTAGTTAACAGTATTGCTAACTGGGCCTAACTAAGCAGATCTTTAAACAGCAGGGCTATGGAAGAATAATGTG
>NW_010165687.1:18767-26760 GCF_000695765.1 Mesitornis unicolor | reverse complement strand
GTTCAGCAGATTTAGATGAATCAAAATAGATTGTAGAGATTAAAACGTGACAAAAGGACCTGGTGCTGGAAATCATCCAGCATCACTGACAATGCCACTGCCATTTTGAATCACGGAGAATTGTGCAAGTGCTCTGTAAATGTTGCAACCTACCTTTCCTCTTTTTTTATACATTCCTGTGGGTGTCTCAGTTGCAACTGAGATACTTTGATAATGAACTGATGTGGAAGAATTAAGTAAAAATTCACAGCAAAGCTGGTTTCCTTTGCCTCCAGCCAGCTTTCACATTGGCTTTGTGTTATCCTGAGGACTCTCTTCCGAAGGGCTTACAGCTACAGAGCTTGTAACAGGGGGACTTGAGGGAGGAAGAAATCTCTCCCTCTGCAAGGAGGGGATACTCGGGTGTGCTGGCATGGAGCAAGCTGCTTTGCTGATGTAAAAAGAGCATTTCTGTCACTCCTTTTTTCCAAATGCAGGGCAGAGGGAGATGCTGTTGTGCAGCAGGCGTTCAGACAGGCACGCGTTGAGCAGACGCTCTCTCCTACACAATACAGGTTTCCAAGGAATTTGAGGGAACGTCTCCTTCCTGCCAGCGTAGATGGTAAAACAGTGTCTGACATTCGGGGCTTTGGCTGTGCTGCGTGCAACACGTGAGCCTGAGCAGAGTAACAGCGCCGTGGGCCCACCTTCATCCACCGCCACGAGAGGCAGCGCATCGGCCCCAGCACTGCAGGCTCTGTGGCCAAAGCCAGGCTGTGATGAGGGTAAAGCCAGGATCGGATCACGTCTGAGAGGCTGCTTCACAAAAACGCTTTGATCCTGTTGTCCCCAAACCAGGAGTTAGACAACGTTTAATGACACCTGTGGTGTGTTTCGGAGTGGGTGATGTCCGGGTCCTGAATGCGATGCTCTAGCGAGGTGAAACACTGATGAGGCCTGTTCCACTCGATTCCAAACCTGCGGTGGAGCAGCTTCTTGTCAGTGAGGCCTTCGCTGCATGGCGACAAAAGGAGAAATGGGAATTCTTCAAGCTGTGCTCCAGCTTGTGCATTTTCTTTAGGCAGCAGCCAATTTGAGTCCCTACATTTCTCTGCAAATGAATGCTGCAGATTTTCTTCTCTGCAGACTGCCCAGCACAAACAAGAGTCTTGTGAGGAATTATGCTTTGCCCTAATACCTCATTGGACATGCTGTTGTTCACATCACAGAATATTTGTTACATTATTAACGTGATAGGACAATACATTTTTGGAGTGTTTATGCAGTGTTAGATAGAGAAAAGAAGGGGGACTCTGGTAAAGAGATGCTCCGCTCAGTCTGGCATTGTGGCAGTGCTGGAAATCAGAGCTCAGGTAATGGGATGCTTCTGTCTGGATCAGCCCCTGGCTGTCTTCAATATGTTCAGGAAATCACTTTACATTTCTGCTTTCATTTCCATTTCCTTGGCTGTCAAATGAACATAACGATAACTACCTCCTCCGAGTGCTCGTGCTTCATTAGGCCAATAAAACATTTTGGAGGAAGGAGCCATAAACGTGGGATTTATTAATCCAGCAAGGTCAGGCTGAACGGTCTGTCAACAGCTAAAGAAGTCGCAGTGAGGGAAAGGGCTCCTGGAGCTGCGTGGATGCCGATGCTCAGCACGCTGCCCATGGGCAGGATTGGTCTTTCCAGCCCTGTCTGAACGGGGGGCAGCTGAAAACAGCGCCTGTTTGTTTCTCACCAGCCGCACACCAGCTCACTGCGGTGCATCCTTCGGGCACTCAGTGCTGTGGTCTGTTGGGGTTTTCTTCCAGAAAGAGTTGTTGCCTGTTGACTTCTCCTACGTGGATGTTTTATTAACGTGTCTTTTTCTGTACGTACGACCAGTTGTGACATGATTTTGTGCTTGAACACAATAAAATAAAACGAGTCAAGGAGATAAGATGCTGAGATAAACAGATGAGCAATGTTTATAAACCATAAGAGTTTCCTGAATTTGATAACCATCTAGTTCTAGCCAATATACCCCATGGTGCTAAAGAAAGAAGAAATCAATACTGCAGAAGCTTTTACAGAAAATTTATGAGCGCGCTGTGTTCGGGAGCAGTCCATGAAGACTGAAGCAGAGCTAGCACTATGCACGCGCCTATGAGAGGGCTTACAGCGAAGTCCCCTGTTGAATTCACAGACTGTTCCAGGGAATTAAACTGGGGAATATGGAAATGGGCTTTTAGATTTTTTTTTTCATTTATTAGTGTATGCCCAGGAGAAGAAAGTGCTGTAATAAATCATCAAACTCCTTGTAGTAATGTGGCTGAACAGACAGTAACAGTGAAGCGTAGTCCTGGCCGCAGTTATTAAGCATACCTGCTCAAGTCCACATTTTATGGGATAAGTGCATTAGTATGGACTGGTTTTCTAATAGGGATTTCCTCCACCCACCCTAAACCTTTAAAATACGTTTTCACTGTATTTAGGTACTACTTTCCAATTAAGACAAGGTTGTAGCATAGATAGGCACTAGCATGCCTAAGTTGGGATATTCTTTCGGCAGCAGCTTTGTGGCACAACGTGGTGTTTACACCTCTCGTGATTTGATCCCTGTCTTGGGTGTTTTTTACTGTCAGTATTGCTACGAAACTGTGGCTGTGCTCTTTGCTCGCTGCAGAACGTGCCCAGCACGTGGGCAGCCTTCGTCCCAGGCCGTGGCTGAGGATGCTTCCTGGTGCAGTGGAAAAGGGAGCTTGTGCCCCATGCAGCCACAGAGGACCCAGGCGTGGTCCTACCCACAGCTGTGAATTAAAATTAAAGCAAAGGAGAACGTGCAGGTGAGAACGGTTGGTGGGGTGAATTACCAGGCATTACCAAATGGGGGTGAGGATGGTGGAGTGCAGCATTAAATCAAGCAGCTGACTCTTGTTCTCTGCTCATTGTATGGCTTTTGAGTGAGGTGTTCAGATTATTTTCTGGTGGTGTTGAGGCAGGTGATTAAACGCCAAATACACTTTGTGCAAGTTAAATTCTCCTTATCTCAATACAAGGTGAAACCAGAGCAATAAGGCTGCTCTTGGCCAGCTTAAAAAGTGAACGTGTAGAAGATGAGCAGGGAGAGCTGCACGCCGCTGGCTGCTGCGTGGGCAGGGGTGCTCCCAGGAAGCTGCGGTCACCTCTCCGTGCAGGGGCTCAGCCTGGTGAGGGCAGCTGTGGCACGGTGCTCGGTGTGACGTCTGGGCCGCGGCGGCGCTGTGTGGCCCGTTTGCTCTCTCGGTAAGAGTTACTCAGCTCATTGCCTTTGTGCTGTATCTTGCTGCCTCCTGGATTATAGAGAGTACTGTGATTTTCATTCACAAGTAATTCAAGCAGATCTCATGGTTAAAGTGATAGTGGGGATGCCATAAAGGGGAAGCCGTTGGTGGGCCACTGCAGTGGTCAGTGGAGGCAGCCCCCGGCCCTGCTTGCGTAAACACACACATATTTTGTGTGTCCTGTTCCTTCAGACGGCAGGATTTGCAGTGAAGTATCCGTGTGGCTCCAGGAGCGGGAAGCTTGCCCCTCTCTCTGTAGTAAGCCTTCTTTCTGATATGTGCTTCAAAGGATTTAATGAAAACCTCACGAATAAGGACAATCCGTGGTTGAACAGATCATCTTCTAAGCTACACCTGTGTTGCACCTTTCTGCCGTGCTGTGCCACAGCGTTTCCCTCATTTTCATCTTCATTTTCTGCTGGTCAAACATTGGAGCACAAAACTCCACAGCAGCACAGGAGGACTGGGTTTGGGGGGTGTCCTCCTGGCACCCCAGCCTGGCAGCCTTGGTCTGCGCCTCTGCGTTAGATCCCAGTGAGCGTTGTGGAAGCAGGGAACAGATCTGGCTTCAGATGTCTGGTTGGATCCCCTCACTTACAGTGTGTCTCTGAAATGATTTCTTACTCTTGAATATTAAGTGGCCAGAAGAGTTTCAAGTTGCAGCTAAGACAAAACAAGATGCTGGGTTTGAATCTTGAATGTTGCTCAGCTGAAACATAAAAAACACCTCCTGTTTAATGGTTCTCATGTTACTGTGCTTTGTGCTATTGAGTGTCATCAAAGTGAAATTCCCTTCTGTGTTTGTCCAAAGTGCTTCATGTTTCTATGTTTACCCTTTTCTCTTTGCTTTCTTGAGGGAGCTTGGTTTAAAATGTTGTCGATAATTGTGGGCATTGCTGCTGCCTTGTCAGTGCTCCCTGTGCACTGGGCTTTGCAGATCATGGAGCTCACCTTTTCTACCTGTACCTCCCAGAGGCCTCTGCAGCGACCCTGGGCGCTTGCTTCGTCCCCTCCTGTACTGCAGAGGAAGGAGGTCTTGGGCTGAAAACCAGTAAAGGGAAAACAACGCGAGCACTACACGTGAACAGGTATCCCTGCTCATTGGCGATCATTTCTTGCCCTAAGGCGAGCTGACCGGCACATCCTCAGCCCATGGGTCAGCTGGACACGGTCAGCAAGGGCAAGAGGAGCAGGTTATACACGGCAGGTCCAGGTGTGTGGCGTCAGGGGTCTGTCCACCTGCGTTGGTGACCCAGCACTTGGCAGGGTTGGCTTTGTGGGGACAGAGTAAAGCTGTCGAAGGTCTCCAGAGGGAGCTGGGATCACTCGTGCAGCCCTGTGTGCCCAATTAAAAAGTGAAAGTAAAGCAGAAGATCTCCACGCTCTGCTAAAAAGCAGGGGGGTGTTCTTTGTGGAGCTGTTTGCAGTGGAAGCTGTGGTTCCCCAGAAACCAAGCTGCCTGGGACCTGACCTTTCTGCACAGTTGTTTACCCAACCTGCTCGTTGATTCCTGTGTAGCGGCCGCTCTGTTTCCCTGCTGTGGCTGGAAGCGGGCACTGCAGCATCAACGCCTTCCCTAGGAGGAGCCTGATGGCAGCGTTCATGGGGGCACCGCTCACAGGCTGTGCTTTAGACAGTAATGCTCTTTCAGCAATAGAAGCCATTACCTGGATCTCCCTCAGGGAATTGTCCAGTCCTTTTGCATATGTGATTCTTTCTTCTGATCTCACTTTTAAGAGTTTTCTTGCTCAGGCATTGTTCTGGTGAATCATACCTCTCAGAGCTTATTTTCCCCTTCCCTGTTCTCTCACTCGTGTTGTGCACACTTTTTTTTTCCCTCCTTGTTACTCGTATTAAAGTGTCTTGTACTTCACTCCTGTTTTCCTCTAAATATTTGCATAATTAACAACAGTAGGCACAGAAATACTTCTGCTGCTGTGACTTGTATTGGTGTTTGCCGTGGCTGCTTAGTAGGGAAGTGGGGGCAGTGGGGAGCGACTTTATCCAGCAGCAGCTTTCCAGCACTGCCTTGGCTTCCCGTTTGCCAGAAGAGCTTTTGGACAGCCCGTCCAGCGTTCCTCTGATCTCTAAATGCGTATTTTCCAAATGTGTTCCACAGGTGCCATCAAAAAAGCTGAAGAAATATGAGAGAGAGTACCAAACAATGCGCGAGAGTCAGCTGCAGCAGGAAGACCCTATGGACAGATACAAGGTACGGGAGGTGCTGCGTGGGACCCTGCTTGGTTGGGTGAATCCGCGGGGAGCGGCGCGGTTGCAGCGGTGAAGCAGAGGTGCACGTGGCGCGCTCAGCTCTCTGGGTGCCCCTGCAGACCTTAGGGAAGTTAAGTGGTAGGTGAAGCTCATCCCCTTTCTCGCACAAAGTGCTTTGAGCACTTAGACTTGGTGTTTTTCCAGGAATATTTCCATCGCAGTTTGTAACTCTCAAGACATCTCTGAGTAGCCACATATAATATTTTTCTTCTTTCAGTTTATATGTTTGTAGGTAACTCTCCTGCTGTTGCACTTTTACGGGAGATCTTCATGAGACGCAGGAACAAAGGGTGAATCTCAGCTGCAGACACAAAAAGGAGAAAATACACATTGTTCTAGCACAAGCTGTGTGCAGTGGCATCCACAGAGACTTTTGGAAGATGAGCTCTTCCTTGACCGATACGATCCGTGCTATTCGACTCTGTTCATACCAAGTGCTAGTCATTTTTTGTTACCGTAATGCCCGGTACAGTGGGACCCAGAGCTCTTCTGGGGTCCCAAGGTACTACTGCAGTAGAATTAATAGTAGTGAATATCCTGCTTTAAAGCAGCAGAGAAGTAAAAGTTCAGATAATATGATACCTTGACAGCTCACCAAAAAAGAATAGTTCTTTAATTTTGCATCAGCATTGCTTATTTTTCCAGTGTATTTGCTTTTATTGTCACTGCTGCCTTCTGTTGCCATAGATTTTTGTGATGGAGGGTCTGCCCCTAGGCCTGTACTTAGTGTTCAGGATCCATTTATTGCTTACCCTGTTCTGAAAAACAGAGTTTTCTTCGGGAGGAGCTGACAGAGGGGAAGCACTTTACTCCGTTGCCCAGCTTAGCTGGGAACTGGCATTGCTTACATGCACCTGCACTGGTTTCCTGCTGTTCTTCATTGTGCCTTCACATGTTAAGTGATGTTGCAGTTGGTACAGTCTACCAGGAGCGTGAAGCAGTAAATAATCACACAAGGTGCAACAGGTTTACGTGGTCTGTGAACGTACGGAACGTGCACCGTGTTCAGAAAACTGCAGCATGAAAATCTGTAGTGAGAGACTATGCCATAATTCACAGATGTGACGAGATAGGGTTACGGGTACAGAGAAAGTAAAACTGACTTCTTTAAAAAAGGATTTACCTCTGAAGAAATACATTTTGAGTATTGAGTACTTCTTCTGATGGCAAACGGTGTGTGTTCATTTTATGGTTTGTGAGAACTGGGACTGCTGAGGCCGCCCAGAGCCAACAGTGAGAACCTGTCCAAAAAACCACAACTTGCTGCTGATTAACTTCTGACTGTTTTTTCAGTGGTTCACTTATAGTATTGTGGAATTAAAATAATACTTAGAAAACAAATAGGGCTTCTGTAAAGCTCCATGGAGGCACATTAACTTGTTAATCTTGGGCGATGGTCAGTGCAGAGCATCATCCCAAAGCTGCAAATGAGGATGCAGAAGGGGCTCTTTGGCCGCTGTTTATGTGAGTCACTGTCACAGTCAGGACCACAGCCCGGGGATTGGCTTGCACTTCTGCAGCTCACTGTGTTTTGTGGTTTGTGTTTTGGTTTTGTTTTCTCTTTTTTTCTTTTTCTTTTTTTTTATTAAGCCGGATTGGGCCTGATCTTTTTAGCGACGCTGTGATTAGCGAGCGTCCCCGTTACTGGTTAGTTACATTAAGTTCAAAGTTCGGATGCATTCTTCAGCTGATGGGTGTCATGGAGAAATGCTTGTAAGTGCTCTGTGCTCCTTGTCTTGCTTGTTTGGTTTTCACAGCGTGTCGAGCAGAGGTTGGTAGGAATCGACATTTCAGGAGCGTTTCCACAGGGCAGCAAGAAGCACAAGCTGTGTGGATCCTCGCAGGCAGAAAGTGGAGAGCCAGCTCCGCTTGTCCCTTAAACGATCGCTCTGCAGCCCACGTGGTTAGAAGTGCATTTCATTTTGGCAGCATCTGGGCTAGGCCCTGCCCGGCCAGACTTGGTTGGGAAAGGGACAGAGTCTATCCGCTGAAAAGCCAGTGTTGGCTCTGAGCGCAGCGTTGCTGCTGGCTCCCGCTGGCCTTGTGTGCTCTCCGGGGGCGCTGTGCCCTAAAGGCCGACATCCTTGTCATCTTTACAGTTGTTCTTCCCAGAACAGAGTGAGTTTTTGATTTACTGCCTGGGAAGGAGATGTTTCTTGGATGGGATCACTGGAGTTGAGATCCCTGCAGAATATTCCTTACAGGTCAAGAAGGAAACAGGCTTTCAGTCTGTTGATAGTTTTTAGCTGCAGTTGTTACAGTGTTTGTTGTTTGCAGCACGTTACAGCTTTTATTGCCAGCAGAGATTTGTCAGGACCAGAGAGTGGCGCTTCTGAGGGATGAAGGATGTCTTGAGTGAGATGCCTCCCTCAGTGGACGTGGCCTGATGGGAGGCTGCGAGAGCAGGAGATGGGCTGGGAGCAGCCGCTGCGATG
>NW_010165687.1:0-18756 GCF_000695765.1 Mesitornis unicolor | reverse complement strand
TGGCCCACCCCTGCTGTTCTGCAGTGGGCGCTCACTGGAGCTGCCGCAGCTCTCGCGTCCGGGTCTGACTTTCACCCCAGCATCCAGAGGAGACCAGGACCGAACCGGGGCAGGGTGAGAGCGCGGCGCGTTTCTCCCTCTCCTCCCCGGCAGCTGGGGTGCTCCTCCAAACCCACTGAGCCCAGACTCTCCAGACTCCAGAGAACGGCTGGGTTTGTCTGCCATTGACCAGCCGCGTTTTCTTGACAAGTTAAATTCATGTGCTGCAATGAGCTGCGTTGCGTGCCACAAGAGTTCCCGTCCAACTCGTACTTCGTGTGTTGATTGTGATTTGACTTACCAAAACAACAGTATTAAAGAGTGCTGTTATTTTTTGGTGTTTGTTTCTTTCTGTATTTACAAGTATAATTCAGGAAAAGTGTATTTTTTGAACCCTTTTCACTTCATTTTCCATTGCTTATAACAAATTATTAGTCACATTTTTGTCAGATTTTTAAAAGGTGCAAAAGTAAATACGTCTAAACTGCTGTTTGTCACCAAATTTCAGAACTTTTGGTTAAAATAAATTACAAATTGGCTATAGAAGCCAGGAAGAAAAGTGAGGTGCGTGTGCAGAAAAAGTAGCACTATAGTTCAGACTGATATTTTTCTCTATATTGTGGGGTATTTTTTTCTGTGTCTGATAACATATCTCCTGTAGTGGGGTTTCGGTTGACTTGATGGGAAATTGCTGGAGTCAGGCTTGGGACTTTGTGATTTCAAATGAAGAGGCTGTAACCATGCAGAGAAGGGCTGCAGGTTTGCAAGCAGACCCCGCTTGCACACACAGCTCTGTTCTGAGGTAGAAACAGGACCCTGCTGTGCAGTAATTGCCTATTGCGTGCTTCAGGTGGAAGCAAAAATTAATGCTCTGGCCATTTTTATTCAGTCATGGGAACAGAATGGTAACCGTTGTGAGGAAGATCATAAGAGAACTCTTGATGTGGATCATTGTGGTTTGTTGGTTGTTTTATTTTTAAGTGTGCTGGGGCACTTTTGGGAATTTTTCAGAGTCAACAGACAGAAAACCAGAACCACCTCCAGGAGCCTCTGTGTTGCTTCCCATGAGAGGCCTCCCTGCACAGTTTGCTGTAAAAGCCTTTTGGCTTTCTAGATGGAGGCTGACAGGGTTTTCCTTCAGAGCCCCTCCGCAATCAAGAGCCCCTTCTGACGGGCTTATGAAGACTTTGGGTTGCTCACATCCAGAAAAGTGAATTTTAAGCAGTGTTTTCATTGCACCAGTGAGGACCTGTTCATGCCCAGAGATCTGGGGTTGGGGTGTTTGCTCATCAGAAGACGTGACACTGAATTGCACAACAAGGTTTGTGGCTGTTACGCCCCTTGTTACTTGAGTAGCAGCACAAAGAGGATGCATCACTGCCACTGATCTTGTCAGGAATTGCTCCTTGGTGCTGCCTGGAAGGGAGCAGAGGGCAGACTTCAGCCTTACGGTCTTCCTGAGCTGGGGCTTGCCTACCGCTTTCAGATTTGCCTTCCTTTCGCCCAGCGTGTGATGGAAGCTGCAGTACATCCTCTTTAAACCCTCTGAAGAATCAGCAACCTTATCTTTTTTTTGGCTGTCTTTGTTGGTATTAAAAATTATTTTGTATCCTGTTTTCACTGTCTTTACACCAATGGTTGAAAGCAGTATTTGGTCTATGGCTTTACAGGAGGTAAGTTTATTTGTGTTTGTATGTATCAGCGGTGTCTGTCCCTTTTGGAAATGCAGTATCCTCCTTTTAAAAGCTAACCAGAGTTCCCCAGCTGCCTTTTGTTACAGGAAGGAGGAATTCGGGAAGGAGGAATCTCTTCTTTTACTGACTGCAGAAATGGAGCAGTACTGAAGAGAAGGAAATGGCTGGCGCAGTCAGTCCATTGGCGTGGGGTGCAGAGAGAAGGCAGGAAGCTGCCTGTTTACACCCAGGACAACTGAGCAGGTCTGACGAGTTGGCTTGTGCCAGGTTACAAAACGCTCCTGTGAGTCCTGCTGTAACCAGCCAGCTCCATCTGCTGAACTTGATGCCACTGCGAATGGTATTTTAGAAAACCCCGTAAATCTTTCAGAGCCACTGAAAATAGTTTGCTACGTGCAAAAAGTGCTATTTTCTATTTTTGTCCTCACTGTGTAATGTTAGGTTTTATTTAGACTTAAGCAGATTAAGAGTTGCCTGCTGAGGAAGGAGACACTTTTTCACTGCTAGGTCTGAGGGGAGGAGCTGGAAAAGACCAGCGGTCTGATCGCACATACTGCCCTGTGCAGAGGAGGAGGAAAGGTGGCTCTCTAAGGCTTTCAGCTGGAAATTAGAAGTATGGTGAAAAAGATAGAAACATCTCTTAGCTGTTGACTTGGATGCCCAAGGTAAGAGATACTCGCCTTACTAAAAACGTGCCATGTAGATTCTCGTTTAAGAGGAGGATAGTGCATTTCCAACCACGTAGCTTGCTTACCCACTTGTCTGTGAATGCAAGGCAGGAACTTTGAACTTCACGTTGTGCAGCTTGCTTTGCAGACACCCAAGCTTTTGGCAAAAGCATAGCAAAATGTTACAGCAAACTTCTTTCTGGGTTATTTTGAGGAAGTCTCGAGAATTTGCCGATATCTTCCTCTAAGTGACACCCCTATGAGAAGGTACTGGTGCTGCAGCACCTGGCAGCAGTACCGTCCTGATCTGGTCTCAGTTTTTAGGTGAACTCAGGTCACAGCTGCTCACTGGCAGAGCTGTGTCTGTAAAAACCCACATTTCCAAGGTGGTCTGAACAAAATACAGAAGTAAAGACATGTTGGAGCCTTTTAAAATTTTTATTGTTAATAAAGAATGCAATTTGGTTTTACACATTAAAGTTTATATTATCATTACAGAAGACTTTTACTTTTAGAGAATCCTTGTCCCAAACAGAATACAGTGAAAAGATCCCCAGAGTTACGCATCTTTTAGCAGTGGGTTGTTTTTTTACTGTGTTAAAACAAAAGCGTTTTACGTACAGTTTCTGTAACAAAACAAGTTATACAAAGTACAGTCTTGTGGAAAGGAAACGAACTTACTTTGCTGTACAGGGCAGTGCAGTCGGGTTGCACAATGGGGTCACGTTAAGGAGAATTTGCAGAGGTTCTGCTTCCTGCCACAGAGGAAGCTCCCACACAGAAGAGACCTTTTTTAGCATCCTTTTAGGGCTGCACTTGTCCTCTTTTGTTTAAGACCAGCATGCAAAATCTTCTTGCAACAGAAATGAAAATTGCAGTTTCACAGTGGTGAGTTTGCAAAGAAAAAAACACCTGAAAAGAGCTGGTGAGCAGGAGGAAGTGAAGGTGGGTGAATAATGTGCTTATGCAAAGAAGGCACATTTTGTAAGGAGGCATTCGCTGAACAACTCTTGGATTTTTTTGCTGTCTTAAGTGCTGGTATTTGCTCCCTTTACTGTTTTTTCTTGGAGAACATAACTTACCTTTCAAGCGAGTGCAGGTCCTTTTTGAAATCCCAGCATGTAGGTTATTGTTCCTCCACCTGTGAGTTTCCACATGAACCTGGTATTTTTCTGAGAGTTTCTGTAGTGCAGAGTCCCTTTGCAGTCTCGTGGTGTGAACGATGCACAGTCCCAGCGGGACTGAAGGCCAGCACGTTTTTTTCTCTCAATCTGTTTGAGGAGGGCACCTCTGCGTGTCCTGCCTAGCTGCGTTCTTCCAAAGGTGAAGATGTGTGAATGATGTGGACTCCTGGAAGTCCACAGGCGTCTTTTGGGTATGATTTAGTTTCTCAGCCCTAGAAGAACAGTCACTGAAATGGGTTTTTAGAAAAAAACATTAATTACAATTTACTGTTCATTCTTCTGCAGTGTAGTTCCCTTCTCTAGTTAGTGCTCTACGGAGTCGTTGAATGATAGAATCATAGAATACCGGGTTGGAAGGGACCGCAAGGATCACGCAGTCCAACCTCTCAAGGTAAAAGTACAGTTTAAATCAGATGAGCCAGCACCCTGTCAAGCTGACTCTTAAAGCTGACCAATGTAGGGGAGTTTACCACTTCCCCTGGGAGATTATTTCAACGTCTGACTGATCTCTGCCTGCGCAGAGTGGGTAGGGGAGCGCAGTGCAGTGAAGACCAGGGCCCGCAGCTTCCAAGTTCTGCCTTCTGTGTCGCCATGCATTGCCTGCAGAGCGGGTTCTGGGCCTGCCCTCAGGGAGCGAGGCCCCCTCTCCTGGCACTTCTTCTCAGCAGGTGTCCTGTAAAACTCACACTGTTGTCAGCGGCACGTGCCGCGAAGTGCACAAATGGCGATACAGATTACATGAGCTGTAGGGAGTTCCATGCTGAATGCTGTTCTTTACAGTCCCACTGAAGATGGGAGGTTGGCACTGCATCATCTACAAAATGGACTGTTTATCTGGATTCCTGCAGACAAAATTTTGTAAAGCAGAGCAGGACAGCTTTCTAGTTTTGATTGGAAACGTGATGAGTATCTCTTAACTGGTCCCTGTTCACTGCTGCTGGGTGGGATTTCATCTGCCTAACTGCTTTTGATGATGAGCAAGCAGAAACCAAGTGGTTTTGTGGACAGGACTGTGTTTACTTTTGACAGAGAAACCCTGCAATCAGGGTGTCACACAACACACATAACCATTGGGGTGTAAGTGGAATCGCTGCATTTGCACTGCTGGCTTAATTCACTGTTGTTTCCCAGAGCAGCAGTCCTGTCTTAATGCGCACTCTTGCCTTCTCAGTGTTCTACACACACAGTATGCTCACTTATTGCTCTTTAATATTGTTAAGGATTAACTTCCTGTTCTGGTTGTTCCTTTCTTCCTGCAGAGGGAAAACCGCAGGCTCCAAGAAGCAAGCATGCGGCTGGAGCAGGAGAACGATGACCTTGCCCATGAGCTTGTAACAAGCAAAATTGCCTTACGGAATGACCTGGACCAGGTAATGCTGACAGAGATGGGTCCCAGCTCAGGCTTGGTAACACCAATTTTAGGAGCCCTGCTTTGTGCTCAAGTGAAAGCATGAACAACATTAAAAGTATAATTAGTTGTGCCTTTATTTTCCCAACAATCTTGCTTCCAGTGGCAGTCAGAAAGCCAGATTTCCACACACATGCAGTGGTAGCCATTCACCTGATACTGGTGTCTGAACAGCGCTGACTGCGCCTTCTCTGCTATGGATTGTTTCAGAAAATGTAAGCCATAACCTTTAGGCAGATACCAAAGAGTGCACATTTGCTTAAAGAAGGTATCACATACTCCTCAAAAGACTAATTTCAAGATATGTTCCTTGCAGAATGCCTGCCACCTTAACATGGATCTGTTTTTCACAGCAGTTTTAGTACAGCCAACAAAATTCAGAGTGGCATGGCAGCAAAACGTAGAAGGGCTCCTGGGTGTCCTTTGATAACTACTTTTGTTTTCTGAGAAGACTGGAATGTGGAGGGCAGCACCATGCAGAGCCCTTTATCTCAGAGATGGCTGTCAGAGAACCATGCACTCAACCCTCCTCTTTCTGGAGTGTTTTAACAGCTATTATTAAAGTACTGAATAGATGAGGGCCGTCCTCCACCACACCTCATGAGTAGTGCCTTGCTCAGTGAGGGCTGGAGTGCCTTTTATAACGTAAAATCTTTTCCTGCAAGGGCCTCTCGATTTGATTTCCTGCAGTTACTTGGCTTTCTTTATCTAACCTCAGAATTGTAAACATCGTTGAACTACGTTTGTGCAAGCTGTGTTACTGTTTAGTCAGATACTTGACAGTTAGGCTCTGCTGATTTGGATCCACGCAATCCCGAAACTCTGAGCCATCTCGATGAGCAAACACAGGCAGAGATGGGCTTTGCGTGATGGCGAGGGCAGCCTCGAGTGCAGGCCAGAAGCAGTGTGCGGAGGGGCGCTGTCTTTCCCAGGAACCACTGTACGTGAAGCAGCTTATGGCTGCTGTTGCCCGTGCTTGTTTTTTCTCAAGTACCATGGCGAGGCTGCCAAGCACGTTCCTTTGCTGGTCCCAGTCTTTGATCTGCTGAGTTTTAGCAGTCCTTGTGCAGAGCACAGTGGCTCCATGAAGGTTTCCCATGCCCTGCCTCAGTTCAGCGGCACTGAAAGAAAGGCTCTGTGCTGCCGCACTGATCTGCGAGGACGGGTGATAGCACACAACGCTGCAGCTGCTTGGAGAACCTGGAAGGAACACACACAAGGAGGAAAGATCCGTAGTTTCTTCAAAGCATATCTTAAACAGGTCTTTCATCAAAAATACCCGTGTGTATCCTTTGTGTTTTCCAGTACACGCATGCTATCAGGTTTCTCAGTAGTACTTACTTGCACTGATAAATAAACCATTTCATCTGGGGGAACTGTTTGTCTCTCTTCTACTTGTCTTAGCCCAGGTACTTTGTAAGGTACTGTGCAGGCACTTAAGTTTTCTACAGTATCTGGTTTCCCTGCTGACAGATACAAAAATGGAGTGAGCTATCTGAAGTTACACAGGAGCTAAATGATGCTGCCCTTGCTTAGATTAATACTGTTGCCAAAAAAATATGCTATACATCATTGTTTGTATTAGGACACCTTATTTATGCTGACTTGTCATCTGGGCATAGGTAACATTCGGTAAAAGGGTCCTTTCCAGTTGTTGAAACACAATGAAATAACTCAGAAAATAGCTACTTGAGAATTTAACGTTTCAGTTAAAAAATAGGTTGGGTGAGCCATATGAAGGCAGAAAAAGGCAACTCTGGAACCTGAGCCCACAGTGTTTGGGAGATGTATATACCAATGCATTTGTGTTGGCACAGATAACATCTGATTTTCACCGGTGTTTCTAATTCTAGGCTGAAGACAAAGCAGATGTTCTGAACAAGGAACTTCTCCTGACCAAACAGAAACTCGTGGAGACTGAGGAAGAGAAACGGAAGCAGGAAGAGGAAACTGCTCAGGTGAGGCGTTCTCCAGCTTCTCCCACTTAGTGAGCAAAGAGGGATGCAGAAAAGCATGAATGTGTTGTAGCTGTGGAAGGGATTTTGCCTTCAGAATGCAGTTGCAATTAAAAATACACAATGCCAAGGTAATTTTTTTAAAGTATGTTTTTCGTTGGTTTCCTCTGAATGTCAGTTCTCTGTCTATTATCCTCTTCCCGATATTGTAGTTACCACTTTCACTGGGGAGCAGTTGCAACCAAGGAGACATGATGAGGCCTCTTTTAATTACCTAAACGAGCTGTAGGAGCCATTGCCTTGTAAGAGGCCATTCTGGATTCACTGCTGGTTCACTGACATAAAGCTGTGAACGTTCCTACCTGAACCTGGAACCAACAGCAGAACAGA
The DNA here is from genome assembly GCF_000695765.1 of Mesitornis unicolor. NCBI lineage: Eukaryota > Metazoa > Chordata > Aves > Mesitornithiformes > Mesitornithidae > Mesitornis > Mesitornis unicolor. The sequence goes on along the minus strand of NW_010165687.1, from coordinate 11,418 downwards.
GATGAGAATTTTGTTGCCTAGACCTGGCCTCGTACTCATCTGCAGAATGTTCAGTCCTAGGTTTTTAATCGTGCGTAACGGGCTGCATACTGGCATACGCAGAAGTATGCTTCAAAAGTGATAGCCTGAGTTTTGTTTTTGCCGTTTGGCAACAGTGACTGCAGCAAACAGTGATTCTTTGTGTCTCTCTAAATGGAGGTTGCCAAGTTCTATGCTGTAAGCAAGGTAGTGGACGCCTCTTTCCTCCTGAAAGGGCTCTCAAAATCGAGAGGTTCTGAACAGTGGAGGAATGAGTTCGCTGTCTTTCAACACAGCGCCACAGACCACACCAGACTGGTTTTTTTTGAGTGATAGTCCTAGAGATTCTTCTCCCTGTTTCATCTCCAAACAAACAAACAATCTGTCTGCCCATAACTGCTGTGAGAGTGTGCTGAAAAACAAAACCAAAATCAGTAAAATCCACCTAGCAGTACTGCTGATTTTGTGTTCTCTGGGCCATGCTGTATCAGTGTTTAATGCAGAAAAAGAGAACTGCCCTACCTGGGAGCTCTGTAAGCAGGCATACACTGCATCACAGTATAGACTTTTTGGTTATAACTGAATATAAGAAGAATTTGTATACTGAGTAAATCAAACTTTTGTCTGAAGAACTGGAATTCGGTAAGAAAACGCTGTAGAACTGTTGTGAGCACAAAAAGACTGTGAGAGAAAAATTTGATGACGCATTTTGAGAACTTCTTCCAGTGTCCTGGGTAACTTTTCTCCTTCAATTCCCAGCTGAAGGAAGTCTTCAGGAAGCAGCTAGAGAAGGCAGAATCCGAGATCAAGAAAACCACAGCCATTATTGCAGAGTATAAACAGGTACTGTTCTGGGGACACCGTCTCATTTGTCAGCTGCTTTCATCCTGTTCTGAGAGCTGAGTTGTCAAAGTTGCAAATCTCATCCTTTACGTAAGGTACATTACCTCTCAGGCTTTCCGAGAGCAAGCATTGTAATTTGTCATAAATCTTTGTGGTTTTCCTCATAGTCTGCTAATTTAGGGCATCAGGAATAACCTGTCTTTTAGCTGATTTTAGTACTGCGAGGTGAATGCTGCTTTGCTCTGTGACATAACACAGTGTAAACATTATAAACCAGTTAATCCATAAAATGTTCTGAGTTCCGTGTTCAGGTTCTGTGTTGAATACTGCCATTTTTTTCACTCTCATTGTCAGCACCAGTGGATTTGTGAAGGGGGAATATACTCAAGTGAGGCAGAACCTAAGAAATGTTGGCTCTAACAAAAGTAATTGTTAAAAAGCACAGGTTCTATTTCAGCACTGTACATTCTAGCTAAAAGACTGCTTTCTCTGCTCCAGATTTGTTCCCAGCTGAGTACCAGGCTGGAAAAACAACAAGCGGCCAGTAAAGATGAACTGGAAGTTGTGAAGGTGAGAGCGATGCCTCAACATACAGGGTGTTTCTAACACAAATACTGCTAAATGCCAGGGATACAGAGCAAAATGTGAATTGAACTTCAGTGTAACAGCAGTGGTGTCCACCCGGCTGCACTGATAGCCCCACATGCATTTTTCATGGGATGCAAACAACGGAAGGGTTTCTTTCTTTATCTTGTATCAGGCAGGTTGGAACCCTCAAACTCAAGTGCATGCAGTACTTGGCTCGTCTTTTTTCTGTCAAAGTGTATACTTTTGGCAGAAAAAAGGTAGAGAGACGGTATTTACTTGGATGTTTTAACTAAATGAAAAAAAGAAGAAGAAGGGCTCTCTAGAAGAGAAAATGTGTTGCTTCTCCTGTGCGCACAGTGGAGGGTTTGGAACTGGCTGAATTGGACACTGTATCTGCGTTTCTGTAATTTAAGCAGAGTTGGTTTAAGTAATTGGCACAGCTTGGGCCATCCCCAGAATTACCATAGCAGTTCCTCTCCCTTCTCTAAACCCCTTACCAGGAATGTCAGCACTAGAAGTTACCATTTCCTGCCCAGGTGGTAATGCCATCTCTCTGCTTTGTCACTACTGAGTAGGCAGAATTGCTTTCCCTCTGCTATAGCTTCTAGTTGTTTCTTCACTTCTCAAGCCAAACCTGATACGTTGCTTTTTATTGACTTTTTAATGTTATTGATAAAGTAATTCTAGGATTGACGTTTCTATGATCTGCTGAAATAGCTCAATGTGAATAGCTGTTACAGTTGGTGCGAGCCAGACCAGCTGTGCTCCATCTTGAGCCAAGAGTGACTGGTTCACCTCTGCAGGTAGCACAAGAACTTGCCGCTGTGTGTCAAGTGTCGCTGGCAAAGGGGCCACCCCCAGACACTAAACAAGCACCGCGGGTCAGTATTGGCCCTCGCAGTGAGCACGGGCTGTGTGCTTGCTGCTGAAAACACAGAAAAGCTACCTGGCGTTCTTTAAAATGTCACAATGTGTATTAATTTGGTCAGATACTTTTATGGAAGAGGGAAAGTCTCTAGAGTGCCATTTACTCTTGCAGTATTTATGCCAGGACAATTCAGAAAATACTACAAAGCATTGGTAGCAAGAGGGCTTGAGCAACTAATCTAGGCAAGAAGTCTCTGTGCTCAGAGCACGCTAAGTAGGTTTTAGAATTTTTTATACTGGTTGACGTACCCTGGAAATTGTTCATGAACTTCTCAAATTCTTCTCGTGGTAAAAATGAAAGCTGCAGCACTAGATGGTTGGTTGGAGATGACTGACTGAAAGGCAGTCTAACGTAAAAATGTCTCTTCCAGGAAGTACAGCAACTCCAGTAACACGGGTTAAAAATGAGCTTTCTGGGTATTTCAGGGTAAAGTGATGGCCTGCAAACACTGCAGTGAGATTTTCAGTAAGGAGGGGGCACTGAAGCTGCCTGCTGTCAGCACGGATAATAAAGGCATAGAAACAGATGACGAGAAGGACGCACTGAAGAAGCAGCTGAGAGAGATGGAGCTGGAACTCGCACAGACCAAACTGCAGCTTGTGGAAGCCAAGTGCAAAATTCAGGTACGTGGAATCCAAGTACAGCAGGGCGGTCTCCTTAACCTTGTGGTGCTCAGTCCAGAATCTGAATCCTGCGAAAAAATTGTCCCAAAAGGGAGCATATACCTGTGCTGCTGTACAGCTGTGAACTTCCAGAACGATTTTCTGTCTTAAAAAAAAAGAAGTTCTTCTTTGTATATCTAAATATCTTCTGCTGTTCCTGCAGTTTCAATCTGTCTTCTCTCCCCAGTGCCTGGGGAGGTTGCAAGGAAAGTGCTGGATTGCAGGGACTGAGTTGGAGGATGCTTTTTGTTAGTTGTTTTTTGATGAGTTCTGACTGTTCTGCTTTCTTAGGAGCTGGAGCACCAGAGAGGAGCCCTCATGAATGAAATCCAAGCTGCCAAAAACTCTTGGTTTAGCAAAACCCTGAACTCGATCAAAACGGCCACGGGCACGCAACCCCCGCAGCAGCCTCAACCGGCCCTGCCACCCAGAGAGGGCAGCACATAGTCCCAGCCGGCCTGGCACCAGAGCACAAACCGCCACGGCTGAGACCCTGGAGGGTTCTCCCAGTGGCCTCTCCTCTTGGGGCAAGGACGAAAGGCAGGAGTGCAGGCTTGAAGGGAAATTCGTCGGTGTTTTTCATTCATTCTGATGTGACCCTTTTCAAAGGGGGGAAAAACGTAATTCCTGTTTTCTGTTGAATTCTTACTTCCCAAACTGCCTCGCTGAAAGCCACGTTCTGATACCTTCATACTTTTACACTTTATTTTATATGACTAGATGTTAAATAAATACTTCAAAACTAGGTCTTTAATACATGACTAATTATTCAAAATTATTTTTATCTTGCATAGGAGGTTTTTTCTTCTTCAGGAGGAAGAGAGAGAATGGAAAATGTAAAGTACTGAAACATAATCTCTTCGTAGAAAGCACAGTGTCATAAGTACTAGTGTGCGTGTGTGGGTGTCTGGGAGAACTCACGTCCTGGGACCATCTCAGAAGTTTATCGCAGCGACTTTGTCCTGCAGAGAAGCACTTTTTGTAAAGCTTAGGCCATAGCAGAGACAGCCTTGTGCTCTCTTGGCACAATTGTCTATGAGCTTCCCTGAGAATTTCTTAGTTTTAATTGTTTTCTCTTCAGAGATGCAAGTAGTGCGGTTTTTTGTAGCACTGTTGTTTAAAGGCTATTTACAGCTGAACTGGAATTTAACGTAAAGTTATCTAGTTCCCTTTTTTATTTCATGTTTATACTAAGAACTCCAAGAAATAATTCCTGCCACTGGGATAAAGGGAAAACTGTTCAACATTTATTTGCTGTTTTTGCTGAGAAGCAGAGAGAAGACCTCGCATAGTTTTGATCTTTTGTAACTCCCGTGCACTAAAGGGTAGGTTTTATGAATAAAAGTAATGAAAACCTTTCCCTGGGTCTATATTCAAATTCAGAATCTGACACAGAAATGAGGGAGGCATCAAATAAAAAAACCCAAAAGGCTTGTGCTGCACTGATGAATAAAACATCACAGAAGCAAGATCTGTTTGCTAAAGGTATTTGGTTAGGAAATGCTACGTTGGTATTACTTATTTTTATAAAACCAAACATTTTCAAGTGGAATACAAAGCCTAGACTTTCCCATGGGGTAGACTTCTCTGATGATTCCCAAATCTGTCTGGTTGTTTTATATATCTTAAGGTAAGAAGATTCAAAAGCATTTGTTTTGACTGAACATAAAGTGTTTATAGAAATACTTATTTCATGGAAAATTAAACTATTGCTTGAACTGATGGAGTATTTTTTTAATTACACCTGTCCTGTCTCAAGGTGGTCTTGCAGGTAAAAGTCATTGCTGGACTAAGGGTTGTGTGTGTATTGTTCCATTTACAAAATTGTTCCAGGAACATTAGTTCTGTTTTGATTAATTTTTTTTAATTCTAAGGAATGCCATATCTTGTCAGTTTTGTACAATAAAATCTAATGATACTCATCTTGTGCTTTGTTGTCAAGCATAATTGTGAATGACTTCAAACAGGGTAGTGCAAATTTAATGTTACCTGTGCCAAAGGAATGATTCCGAAAGGCAGGCAGCTGTTTGAAGTAGAGATCAAAATATAGTCGCTATCCTGACACAACTATCCTGCAATGAAGTTCTCTCTTCTAAGAGTAAGAAATGAAAAAATGTCAGTATTTTTAAGTGTACCTGCAAGAACAGTGATTATCAGGAAATACTAATACAGCGAGGAAAAAATGGGGAAAAACAGGAGGAATTTATTTTGCAGATACTAAAAAACATTTTTTCGTGGTCACTTTCTTGCCAATAATATTTGCATGTTTCCATTCTCATGACTGTCCAAACCAAGCAGTCGTCATTCACTGACCAGTACTGCATCACACTCAAAGTGAACTGCATAACAAATTGGAAGTGACATTTAAGAATACCTGGCGACATCTGACTGTTACAGTTGAGAGTCCTATGCCAGCGAGTGACACTAATGGTTAAAGTGTCTGAATTTCTCAGTTTATCTTAAATAATACTTAGAAGTGGATTTAAAACCTTGGTTGGAAGAATGCAGTAATAATAATTAAAAAAAGGTTAAGACTCATGTTCTGAGCAGCCGAGTTAATGTAACAGCTCGCTGCTGCTCAAAGGTCGAGCCCCTCCAGCTCCCCATTGTAGTCGTGTCCCTTGTCCTTGGTTGGTGTGGCACGTACTGGAAATGACTAAAAACAAGAGAAAAAGTTGTGGGTGGATTTTCCCTGCTGGTTATTCCTGTGCCAAGTTAATGAGTTAAATCATCTCAAAGGGTCCAATGAGAGCAAGCAGCTCATGGGAGCGGGACTCCCCCCAGTTCACCAAAAAAGAGCTGTTAAATAAGCTCACCGCGTTTCATGGAACTGGCTTTGACACGACATCTTTCTCAGTGTAGCAGCTCTGTGACTGTGGAAGCTGAGTTTCTGTGACAAAAACATGTTTGCTACCTGCTAGCCATGATGATTTCAAAACTGCAGGATTGGAGCTGGCTTACATCAGCACAAAAAAAGTCGCAGAAGGCAATGGCTGCGTTATGGCTGCTGGCAATGACATAAAGTCAGTAATGAACTTTCACCTTCCAGCTGTAGATCCAAGGCAGCATTTGGAAGAGTGTGTATTTATGTGGAACCTAGGTCTTCTCAAAACAACTGAAAGAGTAAGAAAATAGCTCTATGGCATTACCTTGATGAGTAAGCATAATGGTACGCAGAAACAAGAAAAGGAGCAAGACTGCAGGATTAAACCAGGCAAGCTAAAGATCTCCCTGCTGACTGTCCATGCTGTTGGGGAGCTTAGCTTCCTGTCAGAAAACGAGTCTGGGTTTTAATGAGCCCTTTCAGCAGGGTGCGACAGAGTTGTGTGCACACCTAACCCGGTCAGACTGAGCTGTCAGAGGTAGCTGCCTCCTTGTTCAGCTTTCCAGCAGGAAACGTCATCCAAGTCTCACTGAACCGTTATTTTTCATGTGGCACTGGACCAGCTAACATAGCTCATAAGTCAGGAGTGATCAGTATTTTCTTTCTGAGTCAATATTAAATTATGTGTCCACATCAAACTTACATTAAAAGTAATTTGAATTTTATAAATGTGTATGTGGAACTAAATCTGATTTTATTGAGAGTGCACAGTGCTGAAATAAAGCCTTTACTATGATTAGGGGCAAATCTCCAGCTGTTCATCTTGTTGGACTCTAATTTTGTTCCTGAGATGCCCAGTATGGGAGGGGGGAAGTACTTTTTTCACTTTAAAAAGAAGTTGATTTTGACTGTAACACTTTACAGGATAAATGAAGCAAGGCTGATTAGTTCACAGATGTACCATGTAACTCAAGTCTTGTATTATCTTTGTGAATCGAGCGTGGTGTTCTAAAGTAATAGGACTTATTTATCTTATTTTAACAAATTCTAAATGTACCTGGAGAGAATTAAAAACAATAAAATAGAAAATATCATGTGTGCTGTTAATCCCAGAAACTGCAAAATCACTGAGGTCCATGTGCATTACTGTTTAGTGAAGCCAGTCTCAGGAAAGGCCATGTGCTCAGTGTGGTGGCTGACAAACACATCCTTGTCCTGCCCATTAATTAGTGTAGTCTCTGATTTGCTGCAGCTAAGCTACATTGCCACAGCTGAGTTGAATTCAGTTTTTTCCCCCTTGTTAGAATTTTTAAAGGACTTCTCTTGGCTGGCCCTTGACATTTCTTTCAAGATAGATGCTTTCATCTGTGCCATTGTGTTAAAAGCAAAATAAAAACAGCTGTTTACAAGGGGAGAAGGAAATAAAGTCAAGCACAGCAAGAATTCAGCCCCTTGACAAAGCATGAAGTATCCCACTGACTTGAGAGTCACGATGTCACTCACTGACTGAATGTGGCAATTGAGGAGTAAATAAAAGTGTGAATTTACTGGCACTGAAGTATCAGTACTTGGAAGTCAAACTTTCTCCACAGGATAAAGGTAGGGCTGTTCCCTTCCTTCCGTTAAGTAATTGCAGTGAAATCCATAAAACTACTTGTATGTGTGGGAGAACTATACCTCTTCTTTTGATTTACTGTTAGACTCAGGGATAATTGGCATAATCTGCATAATCTAATAAGCCTAAATACCTTTGCTTTTGAAAAGAGAAACACTCTTGCTATGCTGGTTTTGCTGGAGAGAAAACCTCAGTCCCTGTTACTGTCGGGATGTGAAGGTCAGGACAGTTTTCCCTCCCTGGCTGACCAGCGCCGGCCACTGCTGAGCCCTTGTGAGCGGGTCCTTGGACACACAGCTGCCTGCACAAGACACGTAATGCCGTGTGCACCCGTGGCTGGGAGGCTGCGCAGCGCCAGGCAGCACATTGTTCTTGCAAACACCAAGGCTTGAACTAAATTATTTTTGTCTATTATGCTAATATCCTATTGAGAGCGCCCCATTACCCCCTTCCAAGTAGTAATGCTGTGGTGGGGGAGACACAATGAAGTGCTCGAGTCTGGACCTTGCAAGTTAGATTAGGTACGTGCCACAGCAGCCTTTAAAACTGGGCTGACCTATAGATGGGGTTTGGGAAATTCAGAGAACTTGAAACTGAATAAATAATACTTGGCATTGATAAAGATCCTATCTTTCCCAAGTCAGAAGTCTGTGTAATTTATTTCAGGATCATGACTTAACACGTACAGGTTAATCCTCCAGGAATACAGGGCTCTCCAATTCTCCTGGATTCCGACTGCTTTGGTACTGAATGTATTTCATGCTATTTTTATCTGAAAAAGAAAAAAGATATGGGTAGAGAATCAGGACATTACTTTCTCTTATTTTCTTATCCAGTGGGACTTGCTTTTATTTAACCTGTAAAGGAATATATATGTAACTTTGGAAAACTATATCTTATACATAGACTAATATATAGGAAACTGAATCACATGGGGATAAATACATCTGAAGGATTTGGGATCATAAATTTAATTTGTGATTTGATACCACCAGAATCCTGGGCTGTACCGGTGTCCTTTCAGTTTCTCTTATTTTTGTATTTTATATAGTACGTGGATGGTACTGCCGATGCATACAAGAGCAGATGTTCTCAGATTTTCCACCAGGCCCCAATTTTCTCCTTCCAGTAATCCCTGGGCCTCCACGGCTGGTGACTACCACCTTCAAAAGCTGTGCCAGGTGCTCTCTTGAGCTTTGGGAACTGTTGCTTTCCCATGAAAGAAGATTCTCTGGCTTTTCTGAGCTGGGAAAAGATGGCACAGGTCAAGCGTTATCCAGACCCCTCACAGGCTGCTATTCAGGTGGATTCACTTCAGCACATGAGAGCAGCTCCAAAGCTCTATGACAATGGAGTTTCCCAGGTTTGGATTTGCATTTGTTATCTGGGTGTGTCCCAAGCTGGCAAATCCTAAAGGTTTGGGGGGGGGAAGCTTCATGGCGGGATTGGACTTGTAACTGAGAACAATTCAGTACTGCCAGTTCTTGTGTAACAAATCCACATATTATATAAAGTATAATATGGAAATATAAGTGTAATGCTTGTTATTAAAAGTGCAATTCAATGTACATGGTCACAACAAATGTTTACTTTTGTAATTGTTACAGAATTGTTTGGATCAGTACCTTGTTATCATTGTGTGAACGATGCCTTGTAAAATAAATGGAAATGCAAACAAAATGGGAGTAAGGTGCTTACTTTCATAGGCCGTTTACTTCAGAAACAGCTGAAATCTGTTTGGACAGCTGCAGTGTCAGGTTTTCAGATATACTCCAGCTGGTTATTTTCAAGCAGCGGGGTTGCACTAGGACACAGTGACTTGTCAGACAAGCTGTCCAAAACGAGCGTGTGCTGCACAGCTCGTTCCAACTCGCTCACTGGGATAATGTCCTCCTTCACAGGAGCCTGCCAGGCAGGCACTGTGCAGAGAGCTAACGGGTCACTCTGCTCCACATGCACACAGCACAGAGAACGTACTGGCAAATACGGTTCTCCTAAAGGTTGTTGATAAATGGCAATGGGGAAAGAGGACTTCATGCTTCCCTTGAGTACACAGGAGAAACAGGCAGTGAGCCACAAGGCAGTGTGTCTGAAGGACGATACAGAGGGAGCAGGAAAAAAAGGCAAGAAAGAGAAAACTGACTTGTAACAGAGAAGCATGGCTGAGCAGGAACAGGACAGAGTGGACTTCACAGCAGTCAGACGTATTCAAACACTTTATAAAGCCATTTTTCCATATGAGCAATTGCTTTAGGATGTCTTTTTATTAATCAAGATAAAGAGTGACTGTTCCTAGAAAACTGGAAAGGCACACAGCACTTCAGGGGAAGGTACAACAGCAGAGAGGTAGAAAAGATAAAGATTAAATTTACCAAATATATTTTCTTAATTGATCTACCTCCACATCACTATCCCAAGCCTGTTTATCATCAGTTGCTATCAATGCCCGCAGACAGAAGCAGAAGGAATGGCTACTGCAAGCTGGAAAAAGAGGCCACATCCTCTCAAAGCTCCATCTCCAGAGCTGATGGGCACTCAAGAGCTGTTTTGTCTGCCAGGCAGACTAGAGCAGATCTTTCAGCTGCATTTCAGTCCTATCAATTCTAACCTAATTTCCCCTCCTGAACTGTTCTGATTCCTCTCCCACTTGGCTCCTTGCAAGGACGTGCAGAAGCTTGGCTTTGCCAGGCTCTCTGGTTTCCAGGTGGGGAGGTTGCAGCATCCAGGCACTACTGCAGCTTTACGCAAAAGAGGGCTCTGTGGGACTTGTTTGTACATCACGAGTAACAGCTCTTCCACGTGGAAGCTGCCACTCAAGTGGAAGTGCCGTCAGCACTGAAATGCTCCCGCTTTAAGGATTCAAAATAAACACTGGTTTTAAAAAAACTTAAGAAAAAGAAGCACAAACTACACGCTCACTTAAAAATGCATTTATGCATTAGCCAAAGTGTTTTCTTCTCTATCCAGAAATTAAATTGTAAGGCAATGCCAATTTAAATTCTAAAGCTATGAGCACTTCCTAATATAAGACCACAACTGAGAGTGGAAAAACTCAGACTAGTAGCTAATGAAAAAAAAAAAAAACCCACACGTTTTTTTTCTTGTCTGAGTGCTCAGTAGAAAGATTATAAGGAAACAATACCTGAATAAGCAACTGCCCTTAACCAATAACTAACTATGCCACAGCTGTAAATTCCAGTTGATCATATTGTATTTCCAGATAAAATTAACTAGTCCAGCTTCAAATACTATTTATTGCTGGCCCATAGAATGATTCTATGAACGAACTCTGTGGTCTTCAGCGATAGCATTTGAAGTTACAGTTATGCAGATCTTTCCTGATCCTTTCTCCACTGCAGCTCTTGAAGTGATAAACACTTCAGTGATAAACACGGTTATGATAAACACTTCAGTGACCCATCTGTTAAAACTGCTTTGTTGAATGCAGCCTTGAAAATAAAGCCTTGGCTTCAGGTTTGCTACTAATTTAGCTTAATCCAATCTATTCTTCCCTCAATGCCTCTGCAAAAAACCCCTTTTTACGGATTCCTGTTCACTTTAGAAAAGGGAAAAAAACCACTAAGCCTATAAATCGGCATGAGCTGGCATTCCTCAGTCTGGTAAAGTAAATGTTGTAATTAGCACCCTCTTTTAGAGAAATCTACTTTTAAACGCTGAAGGCCTGTATCATGCCTTGGAAGCAAATGCTGACTCTTCCCCTCACTTGCTTACAGAAAGATTAGCACTGCTTTATTATTATTTTTTTCCTCTGGAAAATTTTAGCGCCCAACAGGGACCCGGGGCTATAGAACCTTTTCTTTTGTTGCTCAGTACTCTGATTTAGTAACGAAGAGGAGCGCCTCGCCACACCTTTTTCCCTTGGGCGATTCATGAAGGTCCTTTCAAATTTTCTCTAGCGAGCACAGGAAACCCGCTCGCC
>NW_010165686.1:43843-49181 GCF_000695765.1 Mesitornis unicolor | reverse complement strand
TTATTTTATTTTATTATTTATATAACGGTACAAACCCCATTTTCTTCCCAGCCCCAAAGGACTGTCTTGCGTATCCTTTGGGGTGCACTCCCCTCACTTTGGAGCCTGCCAGTGCACATCTCCCAAGTACTTTCTCAGTCTTTAATTGCCGATAACTCGGAGAAGTTTCTGAGCTGAATGTGCTGTGTGTGTGGCTTGCAGCCCTTTGGAAAGGGGCTCCACAGCCTCTGCTGTGGGGCAGGACGCCCCTTGGCTCCTGGCCCTGGGTCGTGGCTGGGGGCAGTGAGCGGTCGGTCCCCAGCCGCCCTCTCCAGGCCACTCCTGATTCTGCAGAGCTCAAGGAGGTGCCCCCTTGGATCGCCCTGGATCACCTCTTTCCAGATGGAAAATCAGCGTGTGCTTACTTTTCCTTACATGGATGCGGTTCCATATCTTAATAATTTCCGCCCCATTTTTGTACTGTTTTCAGACCTGCTCCACCATTACTGCACTGCGGGCAGCATTCAGCGTGTGGGCAAACCATGAGCAGTGGCAGGCGATGTTCTCTGTCCCCTTCCTTGTGATTTCTCGTGTTTCATGGCTTACTTTGCCCTCTAGGAAGCAGGGAACTGATTTTTTCTTCTGGAAGTGGCTGTTTAAACTCCCAGATCTTGCTTCTGCCGGGCAGCTGTCAGCCCAGAGCCCGTCGTTCTGTGTGCGATGACTGAATTGTCTTTTCCCGTGTAATTCACTTCAGCGTGCATTGAAATCCATTTTTATCTTCCTTTTAGTTCTTCATTCACCTTCACAAAGTCCTTCTGCAGTTCTCTGAAGGTGGCCTTCATCCTCGCCAGCTGGAATAGCTTAGTGTTACCTACAAACTTTTTCACTTCCTTGCTTTTTTTGCCTTCCTTTTCTCCCAGAATCAATTACTTTTGCCTCATTCGTATCCTTTATCCAATTATTTATCCATCACGGATGCCATTGCCTCTTGGTTTCCTTAAAACGCTTTGTAGAGGGACTTGACTTTCAAGAGACACATCTTGGTTCGAATACCTGTAGGGTGTGTGTGTATTGGTCTGTATTTTCACACACATGTAGACAAATAATCAGCATTCTTGGAATGCAGCTAAGCTCTTCTCTCTTTTTTAAATTGCATTTTACAGGTGGTACTTACTTTGCTAGTGTTTTTCCTTGATGACCACAAACTCTTAGAACTCAGAGCTGAGTTTACCGTGTGTCTCGCACAGTATTAAGGTTGTGATTTGACCCAGCGTCTCTCCAGAGCACGCTGAAGCCATCAGAAGTGTCAAGACTTCAGAGCGCCTGCAGGGACTGCTGCAAACTACCGTGTTCCTTTCCTATTTTTTTAGTTTTAGAGGCTTGATGGGAGACGTGACCTTTTCTTAAAGGGTTCTCGTTGCTTTATGAACTTGCGCTGCTCTGCTGTAGGCGAAGGAGAGGGCTCTTAATGGAGAACACTTTATCGTAGTGTTTTCACGGCTCACCTTTGCTTGCTGCGGTCTCGGTGCTGACCGGAGCAGCCGGCTAAGGCAGCGCAGTCTGAGGGTGTAGATGTGAGCTCGCTCCTGGCTTTGATTCGCCTGGGAGCTGCCTGCAGCTGCCGTGGAGCTTTTCCTTTGGTCTGACGGCCGAGCTGTCGGCTCTAGGCTGGCCTGGATGCGGTTCTGACCACCAGGGTTTTCCCAAGCCCGGTATTTTTCATTCCTGTTCCCTGTCTGCTCTGCCACTGAATTCCTCTTCACGATGGCCAGGAAATGCCCGTCCCGAGCTCCTGAGCGCTGTGTGGCTGCTCGGTGCTCACCAGGGTGGTCAGAACGGGGAACTTGCTGGCGATAGCATCTGATGATGTGCAAATGTCCTTGCAGCTGAGGAAACGGGGACCAAACCCGCTCTTCTTTCTGTTCCGCTCCTTCTGCAGCGACCTGGGATGCCATCAGGAGCCCGAATGCCCCATCAGGGGGCTCCCATGGGTCCCCCAGGGCCGCCGTATGTTGGAAGCCCCTCGGTGCGACCCGGGATGCCCCCGGCCGTGATGGAGAGCACCAGGAAGCGCGCGGCGCCGCAGCAAGTGCAGCAGCAGCAGGTGCAGCAGCAGGTGCAGCAGCAGCAGCAGGGCACCCAGAGCCGGACCAGGAGGTGAGTGTTGGGACTTCTGACGGGAAACAGCAGATCGGGGAGGTACCTTTTTAGCAGGAGGCGGGACCCTGGAGATCGAGCGAGACAGAATAGATTATTTCTGTATTGTCAGTTCTTCAAAGCAGGAGAACGTTGGTAAATTTTACCCCTTACTTGGTTTGTGAATGGTCTTGAACAAATTGACCTTTACTAATGCCTGGTTTTGCAGTTGCGATGCTTTCACCTCGCAGTTTATTGGGCTATAAATCTGGCCGCTGTGTTCAGCCTTTAAAGTTAATGAACGCTTCTCTTTTTTATATAAAGTACAATTATTGTGTTATTTGTTATCTGTTCTGTATGGTTTTTCCCATTTCTGACTGGGTAACAACATGGTTTGTAAACAAGTGGGAAAAGTGTCTGGTTGTTCACGTGAATCCTTGCACTGTGGTCACTCAGGAGAGCGGTCGTAACGCCTGCAATGGTCCCAGGCGTTCCTGCATCTAAAGAAAAGAGATGCATAGGAAATAATTTCATAGAATTAGGGAGATTTTTTAGAAGGAGCTTTCCGTTTAAAATGTGCCCTCTTTGTACAGTGCTGGATGCATTCTGTCTTAAATAACAGTTTGCTGATTTCCTTTTGCAACTCACTAGAGCTCAGCAGCCTTCAGTTCCAAGTGTGAGCCAGTTCCTGGTCAGTACTTGGGGTGCAGTCCTGAAGGTGGCCTGCCCTTTGCAGAATTGTTACAGGTGTATGTATGGGTTCAGACCTCATCCTGGGGGAGCTGTGCCTCGCTGTAGGTAAATCACGGCTCCGAGCTCAGTTCAGGAGCCCTGCTCTGTCCGGGCTGTTCGCCTGGGATCAGCCAGCCAGACGTGGGAGTGCTTGTGTCTGGGATGCATCTGGAAAGGACACCAGTCCTGAGAGTGTTCACACACTGTGACTGAATCAGTGAATGCAGAGGGAACGCGTGTGAGTGCAGCACAAGGTGTGTGTGTGTGTGTGTGTGTCACAGAGCCCTTGCCCAGCGCCAGCCAAACGCGTGTCCCACAGCACCTCCACACAAAATAACGGGCAGCCTTCAGAGGTGCAGGGTAGAGAGAACCTGAGAAATGCCACCAAGGTAAACCTCAGCCACTCACAAGTGTCCAGGAGTGGTTAAAGAAGAGCATTTCCTAAAAGCTGGTGGCCCAACTGGAAGGAAGCAGCGCCCGCCGCAGTTGTTGACCTCGGTGCTCCAGGTCTGGAGCCCAGCAGTCACCTCCGCTGCAGTGAGCCCAGCTCTCACCAGAGCTCCCAGCTGCTCAGGAAAGTTTCTGTTTCTTCTGCCGTGCCTCCCCTCCCGACGATGCCTTGAATGTTTTCTCCTCCTTCATTTCCACCTCCCTGTTGTTTCCCACTGAAATTTTTCTGCTTTTTCAGGCAGACTTTTCTGGCACCCTGGATCCAATTCTGGGAGTCAGTCCTATGTTTACTTTCCTGGCAGGTTTGGTGAGGGCAGAAATCTCATTTCTGTAATAGACTTTTGGAGACGCGGTTGAGACCCAAGTTGTTGGGAGTCCTTGGTTTGTTCATTACTTGCTTTTTAATTGCAAGCCTTTGGGGCTGATGCAGGTGCACGCAAATCCCTTTCCCTTTGGGAGGATGGAGTTCGCTCAGGCTTTACCTCCAGATTCTGTGCAGTGATTCAGAGCGGATTTGGCTTTGTGAGCTGAGGAGGGCGCTGGGGGTTCGCCCCACGCCACATCCTAGTCCCATTGTTCCTGTTGAAAAGGGGTTGTTCACCTGCCCGTCTGAGTATGGCTGCAGACAATGCTCTGCCCCCCGCAGGGATGTTGTTTGCACCTTCGGGCATGAAATTCCTCAGGCTTGGCTTACACAGGGGTGGGAAAGAATCTGAGAGTCTGGTGTTTCAGGCCAGGCTTATTATCAGCAAAGAGGGAAGGGAGCGTGGCACATCGGGGTGTATGGGAGCAGCCTTGGGTGGACGTGGCTGATGACAGACTTCCTGCGTGAGCAGCGAGGAGGGGCACAGGCGGCTCCTTCCCCTCTTGGTCTGTCACAGATGGAGTGATTCATCTCCTGCTTGAGATCAAGGCCTCACAGATTGCAGAGGTGAAGAACAAGGCCTGAATTCCCTCTCGGCCCTGTTGGAGAGAGCGAGGGGACAGGTTTGGTGGGCACAAACGGTTCTTAGGATCTGAACAACTGAAAAGGCGACGTATTTGGCAGTCTTCCTGACAGTGCCATTTCTTAGGCACATACACATTTGTACACAAACACAAATATGTTTTTAAAAGCGTAGATATATAAATGTGCTTGTGTGTGGGTATGGACACGTTATGTATACATGCTGCAGGCACGCTCGTATCTTCCCCCGTGTGCGTTCATAAAGATGAACAAATACGGAAACGTAAACCCACTTACCTTTGTGTACCACTCGTGCAAATAGGCTACAATAAAACAAGTGTGTGTAGGTAGGGAAGGACGCGCATGTACGTGTGTTTTCATGCATTATATGAAATAGACACACATATATATCAGTTTTGGGCATGGATGAGTGAGTGTGTGTCGTCTGCTTGGACAGGTTCACATTTACGGGCACTCCACCGCTCACGTGTGCAGGTACAGGTGTATCTGTGCACACTTCCACACGTGCACGCTGTCCTGCTGCCTGCCTTTCCTGTGTCTGTAGGCACAGCGTGCACATGCACTCGCGCACGGTGCTGCCCTGCGCCGCAGAGGATGCTGCCATCAAAGAACTTGCACACTTCTTTCCAAGATGCATAACAGAGCCCCGATTTGTTCTTCGCTAACTGCCTCCCCGGGCTGCTGAGAGAAGGGGTCCTAGGTCCTGGGCATGGGTGAGACCCTTTTGCTGATGCATGCACAGCTGTGCACCAGCATGTGGAGATGTCAGGATAATTTAGCAGGTGGCCTCGTTACTCCTAGATCTGTCACCATGGTAACGTGTTTTTTTCTTTAAAAAATGTACAGTGCCAAGAGGAGGAAGATGGCTGACAAAATTCTCCCTCAGAGGGTGAGTCGCTTTCATTTCCTATTCCCTTCACAATCAGTTCAGCATCGTAGTGTAATTAGAGGGATTTTAGAAAATACTTTCACTTTTTGTTTTAAAATCTAATTAAAAAGTAAGTAGGCGGTGGGTGAAAGTCTGGAGAGCCAGGCTGGGGCTGGGGCTGGGGGTGTGGAGCAGCCTGGCCT
>NW_010165686.1:42758-43809 GCF_000695765.1 Mesitornis unicolor | reverse complement strand
GGGCCGGCACTGCCGCTTGCTGGATGGCCGCCGGTGCTGGGCTGCGCAGAGTGCACGGTGCTGAGGCCCTGTGGGTCCTTGGGGTGGTTTTGGTCAATGTTTGAGGCTGGCCAGAGCTGGCTTAGAGCGCGGCTGTGCCTGTGGGCCACGGGCTCCTTCCCAGGTCTCTCTGGCCGGGCCGGCACTGCCGCTTGCTGGATGGCCGCCGGTGCTGGGCTGCGCAGAGTGCACGGTGCTGAGGCCCTGTGGGTCCTTGGGGTGGTTTTGGTCAATGTTTGAGGCTGGCCAGAGCTGGCTTAGAGCGCGGCTGTGCCTGTGGGCCACGGGCTCCTTCCCAGGTCTCTCTGGCCCAGCCGCTTCTGGTCCTTGTGGCTGGGGTCTTGGTGGTTGTCCTGGTAGGACCAGAGCGAACTCGTGTAAACAGCAGAGCTCAAGGGGCCCGCATCGTTTGGGGAGTTACTAATTCCCTTATCCCTGGGGACGTGTCTGGCTTTCAGTGTCTGCCTGTGCTTGGTCCTCAGTGCTTGAATCTTCTACTTCCTTTTGAAACACTGGAATTCCTCTCTGCTCCCCTGCTCTTTCATCATTTCCAGACTTTTCCTTTCCCATGCCCTCTTCAGTGCAGTTCCCCCAAAACCCACCTGGTCCCAAAAGGCAAGCTTCCCTCAGTCTTCAAAACACACGCCCTCGTCCCAGTTTCTTTGGCTCCTGGTACTTGTTCTGGGCTCAGGTACCTTTGGCACGTGTGTAGGTCTCTGTGTCCTTTTCAAGTCTGCCTCCCCACTGCTGCTGTCAACCCAGCCTTGGTGGCAGCCTTCAGATCCTCTCCTGTGACACCCCACAGGTACCCAGTGCCAGCCACCCAAAACAAGCCCACTCTGGTACTCAGATGTCCTGTTACCGCTTCTTCCCTTGTACCTCCTGCCACCCTCTGACAGCGCAGCCTGTCGAAGGGAGCCGTTAGTTCTCCCATGCAGCTGTCTCGGAAGGACTAAGCTGCCATTAAATCCAGGCCTTTGAGCTCCCCGCAGCCTCCATGGTGCTGGTGTTG
>NW_010165686.1:41836-42727 GCF_000695765.1 Mesitornis unicolor | reverse complement strand
ATTCCTGCTCTGCCGGGAGTCTCTGGTTTCTTAGGATGAAGGCTGCGTTTCCTGTGCTGTCAGTCCTGTCTGTCCCACACCAGTTGTTTCACAGACAGTCCTGTATGGTGACACTGCCACTGTAAATATATGTCCGTTTTGGGGCTTTTTGTTGTTGTTTGGTTGTTTTTTTACATCTGGTGCTTTTATAAGATAAAAAGGTCTCAGAACAGAGGTGACCAAATGTTTTTGGCAACAGGGTTGTGCCTCTGTTTATCTAATCCATGATAATTCTTTAACAGGCAGAGCCTTATTGAAGTAAGTCACAAAGCTGTGCACATGCTAGCACCTTTCAGAACCTTGCTGTCACCAGGTCTTCTTGCCTTCCAGTATCTTTGTTGCCGGCACCCAGTAATTTTAACTGATGGACAGTGATAGGACGACACAAATTGCTGGAGTTCTGTCCGCAGTGGAGTTTTTATCAGCTGGAGCGCTGGTGTCAGCGAAGGGACGTTGTGTCTGGGTTAGGGCGCTCCGCGAGGCAGCAGTCAGTGGATCAGAGCCTCCCTGCGCTCACCGTTCACGGGATGGGAAGATGCTGGGGGCATCGGTGTCCTGTCAAGGGAAGATTTGTACTGGTGGCCAAGGAGCGCTTGCAAAGGGTAGAACTTTCAGCTTTCCAAAGCTGCTTCTGGAGCGTTTTCCAGCCATCAGCATCCGCTGTGCAGGGGAGAAGGTAGATATTAACTACATTTTACTCTTGAGAACTGCCTTCGGTACCAGCGGACAAGGAGGCGAGTTCTCGGTGTCAGTTGCTGTGGTAGCAGGCCAGCAGTGGGCACGGATAACCTGCTCTTGGGCTCTGGTGTCGCTGATGCTGGAGCACAGCGCTAGTTGGGTAGGGCTGCTTGG
>NW_010165686.1:32921-41805 GCF_000695765.1 Mesitornis unicolor | reverse complement strand
GGTTCAGCTATTTGAGAAGGATTTAATTCTGCATGGATATAACCGTATGAGAAAGTTCAGCCTAGCAAACTATTACGTGTGGGAGGATAGGAGGGGGAGCTGCATGGGACCTCCTGGCACATCCAGTCCTGTTCCCTCTGTCGTGGAGCCACCACGCAGTTGCTGCCTCAAGTCAGGCTCCTCAAGGCTCCTTCCTTCTGAGGGGCTGCAAATACAACAGCTTTTTTTCTCTTTTTGCTAGGCTCAGCAAGGTGAGTGCCTTTAGTTCTCTAGGTAAGGGGCTCCCCACAGTTCTGATCCTCACAGGCCTTTGTTCTGGCTGTTCCAAGTTAAACTCACCTCTTTTGAACCTCTTCAAATCTTCCTCTCAGGAGACCAGGACTATACAGTTACAGATTACCGGTATCACCAGTGCTCCAATGCCACCAATGCCTTTTTTATCTCATCTGGAAATAGCGAGTGGTGCAGATCAGGGCCACATTTTATTCCTATGGCCGTACCACATTGATACAGCACATGGTCATTCTGTGGTTGACTAATACAGGTATTTCTACTTTCTGTTGTTTGCAACTGATGAATTCTTGTGTTAGAGCAGGAATTGCGGGTGTGGACTCTGAGGAACGTGATCCTGTGCTCTGTAATGCTGTATTTCATCCCATTCTGTTACATTCTACTCTGCCCTGGTGAGACCACATTTGGAATATTGCGTCCAGTTCTGGGCCCCTCAGTTCAAGAAGGACAGGAACTGCTGGAGAGAGTCCAGCGCAGGGCTACAAAGATGATCAAGGGAGTGGAGCATCTCCCTTATGAGGAGCGGCTGAGGGAGCTGGGGCTCTTGAGTTTGCAGAAGAGGAGACTGAGGGGAGACCTCATTCATGTTGATAAATATTTAAAGGGTGAGTGTCACGAACATGGAGCCGGGCTCTTCTCAGTGACAAACAATGATAAGACAAGGGGTAACGGACACAAACTGGAACACAGGAGGTTCCACTTCAATTGGAGAAGAAACTTCTCAGTGAGGGTGACAGAGCACTGGCCCAGGCTGCCCAGAGAGGTTGTGGAGTCTCCTTCTCTGCAGACATTGAAAACCCGCCTGGACGCCTTCCTGTGTAACCTCATCTGGGTGTTCCTGCTCTGGCAGGGGGATTGGACTGGGTGAGCTTTGGAGGTGCCTTCCAATCCCTAACGGTCTGGGATTCTGTCATTCTCTGCACTGTCCTCTGCCTTGCATTGACAGTGCCACCCAGATCTGTCATTGTTAAGTCTTGTTGGCGTGCTTGTCCTTTTTGTGCTGGAGCTATCAGTGAAAAGATCTCAATAAAATCACTTTCAGAAATGGTCCGTGAGGTACTTTCTGCTCAGTACCTTTTTTCCGTGCCAGTTCTTTACCACATATTATTCTTGTTCTAATCCCCATTTTTCAGTCTTAAGTAGTGGTTCCCTTTATGTCTACATGTCAAATGCTTCACTTAAATGCAAGTTGATTGGATGTACTGCATATCTTTTGTCTCAGATGAAATTTTAATGAAAAGAAAGACTCGGGTAAGCCCAGGCTGACATACTGTAACGTAACGAAGCTTAGCATTTCTTACAGAGCATTCGGCATTTACTCCAGGTCTGTGCAGCAGGCTCTGCCACGCTCCGTTGTCCTTACCTCTGGATACTTCCCTTGTTTTCCAGTCCCTGAAACCCTCGTTCAGTTTTGGAAAAGTTCACATTCGTAGCTGGGGACCTGGGTCTCTGGTGTGGTCTTTGTGACCCAGCTCTGGCAGTTGTGCCTCCATTTCTGGTTCGTGTCTTTCCTTTAGTTCTGGGTCATGACACTTTTTCCCGGGCACCGTGATTCACTGTTCAGTCTCTTCAGCTTCCTTGTCCACCCGTTCTGATGCAAGGACCTGGCTGGAAATGGCTCTGACTCCATGGCTGAGTCTCTGCTTTTCCCCATTTCCATTGCTGAGCAGAGTGCAACTCTGAAACCCCAAACGGCTTCTCCTTCAATGCTTGTCGTTAGCATTGGCTCCCATTGCTCTCCCTGGGCCCCAGTCTCCTGTGAAGACTTCTTGTCTAGCGGTGCTGATAGGTTTTGTACAGCTGTGCTCTCCTTTTATCCTCCCTATTTCATTCTCCTTTACACAAATACCCATTCGACTCCTGCTGCCGTTCACTGACCGCCATATGGGATTCTCTGCACAGATCCCATGCCGTAATCGCTGTCCTGTTGTTGTTTGGTCACTGCATGGCTCTTGCCCGGCTCCTTCTCCATCTGAGCCAACCAGAGGTGAGGAACGCCTGGATCTGCTGTTCACTTGTGAGGAAGAAATGATTAGGGATGTGGTCATTGTGAACCTTGGATGTAGCTGTGAAATAATGGAGATCTTGAAGGGAACGAGGAGGAAGAGTAGTGGAGAACAGACCCGGGACCTCAGAGGAGCAAAGTTTGGCTTACGCAGGGAGCTGGTGGGTGTGAACCCACGGGAAGCAGCTCTGCAGGGCACAGTGGCTCTGGGCAGCCCGCAGGTCTTTAAGGACCCTCCAAGCACGAGAGCAGCCTGTCTTGATACGCAGGAAAATGAGCAGGTTTATGAGAAGCCCAGCTTAACTCAGCAGGGTGCTCTCAGTGCAGGTCCTGACATCAAAAGGCAGCGTACAAGAGGTGGAAGCAGGGACAGGCTACAAGGGAGGAATTTAGAAATGTCATCTGGGTGTATGCGGAATGGTACCAGGAGAGTCAAAGCTCAGCTGGAGTTGGGATTTCCAGGGGATATCGTGGGAAACAAGAAGCTTCTGCTGCTACATCAGGAGTGCAAGGCTGACCAAGGAAAACGTGTGCCCGGTGCTGAGTGGGCTGGGCGATGCAGTGGTGACAGATACAGGTAGGTCTGAAGTACTCCAAGCCTTCTTTGGCTCAGCCTGCACCAACGATGTCTCCCGTACCTCTGTGATCAGTGAACACGTTCAAGAGGAGCAGCCAGCAATGGCGAGGGATTGAGCCAGGGATGGCTTGAGGAAACATGACCCGTACGAGTCCACCGTACCCAACCGGCTGCGTCTGAGGCTGCTGTGGGAGCTGGTCAGTGTTCTCTGTCACCTCTGAAACATCGTGGAAATCGGAGCAGGCTCCCAGTGACTGGGAAAACGCAATTACTGCACCCTTCTTCACAAAAGGCCACAAGAACAATCCAGGGGATGGCAACACATCGGCCTTGCTTTGGTCCCTGGGAGAATCATGGAGCAAGTGCTTTTTGAAACACGTTTCTGGAGACATGAAGGAGAAGAAGGTAATAGGAAACAACGAGCATGGGTTTGCCAAGGGTAAATCGTGCCTGACCAACCTGATTGCCTCCTCTGATGCTGTTGGTGAGTGCAGCTGCTGTATGGAGTGGTGAAGAAAAGACAGAGCCACCTCCTCTTGGAGGTGCACAACAACAGGATAAGAGGCAACAGAACCTACTGCAGCATGGGCAATTCACTCTGTATGAGGAGTTTAAAAACAAAAACCAAACAGATTTGATGGTACCAAAACAGTGGAACAGGCTGCCAAAAGATGTTGCGGGTTGTCCGTCCTTGTTTGGAGGTTTTCAGAACCCAACTGGACAAGGTCCTGAGTGACTTGATGTAGTTTGAACCTGTTTTGTGCATCAGTTGGTCTGCATGGCTTCCAGAGGTCCTTCTGATCCCAATTATTTTGTGATTGCTGAGGCTTAAACAGTTCAGTACCCAAGTCATGGTTTCACCAGATTCGCAGTGAATCTTTGTGTGTTTGACAGCTGTTTGTGGACATAACCCCAGAAGTTCAAATGGATTGCTCCCAGAACGTGGGTGACTTTGGTGTTTGTCCTCTGTTGGAAGCAGCTGTGGTAGGTGCTTCTGATACACCTTGACTAGCAAAGAAGAGCGGACTGCCCCAGCACCGAAGATGTGTGGAGATCAGGGGAGGCTGAGCTGCACGTGGACCTTTATAGTGCTCCCATCTGGGCTCAGAGTCTTCCAGAATTCAGTATCCTACAGTGGCAAGTTTGTGGCAGAACGGGCTTTGCTCTGTCAGCAGGGTGAGTGTCATTGCTGGCCTGCATCTGGCCTTTTCCATGGCTTTTGACGTACCCAGACCCGTGTTTTCCTTAGTTCCTTCTGCTGGTGATCCACTTGCTGAATTCATCCTCGTTCCCTGTCACACCCATTGCTGGGTTCAATTCCAGCTGCTCTTTGACTTTCCTAATTTCACGCCTGTATGCCCGGGCACCGTTGTGCTGTTCCTGCTGGGGAGCCCATCCCTGCTTACCCCTCCGTGCGCTCCCTCTTTGCATCCAAGGCCGGTCAGGAATTCCCTGCTCAACCCCATGGCCTCCTGCCAGGCCCGCTCAATTTCGGGCATTTAATCATTCCCCTTTACTTTGAAGAGGTTGTCCTTGAGGTTCAGCCGGCTTCCCTGACCCCTTTGTCCTCCAGGGATCCCCACTGTCCCGTAGGATCCTTCCGGGCAGATCCCAGAGCAAGCCAAAACCGGACTCCTGAAACTATTTCAGATATCCATATAATTCTAAGCTAAGGTTTAACATACATGCTTCTGAAGCTCAGATGATGAAATGCTGCTCCTAGGTACTTTTTGTGGTTTCTTGAAATATATAAAGGCCAGAATGGAGAATTCTGGTCTTGAAATACTCATTACACTGTAATAGTTAGAACTTTAGTAGAAGAGAGAGGAGACTTGCGTGGAGATACGAACTTTTCCGTTAGGGCAAGCCATGCCAGAGGAAGGAATTAGGCAGGCTGCGCAGATCCTTATCACGTAACACCAAGATAACTGGGGTTCAGCTGCCTATGAAGAAAGCTGAGAAATGGACTGTGCACTGCTGGCTGCAGTGTAAGAGCACCTCTGTCTTTTCGAGCTGAGATCTACCAGAAACAAAGAAAATTCTTCACTGTGATGCGATACTGCTGGGGCTCCTCTTTTAATTTTCCTCTCTTGAGGGGAAACCGAGAAAGGGTATGAAATGGGAACATTATCATGCCTCCAAAAGATTATTCCAGTACTGGGGTGAGAAAGCAAAATCCTGTAGGAGCAGCCAAACCTGACCTGTGTGAACCTGTGATCCAGCCCGGTGTCCCGTCCTCGCTGCGGCCTAGAGAAGAGCACAGACACAGGCAAGCGCGGTTCTTCTCCCAGATACCCTCCCAACCTGCAGCCGTTTGCAGTTCAGGGAATTCTGTGCAGTGTTACCGTTGTTGGCTGATTTTATAGTGTTTATGCTTTCTTCAGACTGAACGTTTAACATCCAGTCTGGTTATAGGAATGGAACAGGAAATACCTTTTCACTTTCACGTGTAAAAGTGTGGAATAGAAATATTTATGGAAGATTACTGCTGTTTCTGTGAACTACTTAGAAACTTCATTAGGCCCTGGGTGCAGCACCCTGTGCTTTATCCTGAGAGCTGCAGAGACCAGCTCCCTGCTTCATCGTGTGCCTGGAGTTGATGAGCTGGTTGTGCTGAACTTGGAGTTAACAGACGGAAACTGTGTTCTGGGTCCAGAATTATTACTGGGCTGCAGTACAGCGAGATTGATTTCCTCTGTGTGGAAGGAACCAAGGAACCTTCTCTTCTGCGTGGGACACGGAAAAAGCGTTGGGGTATTTTGTTGTCCCAAAGATTTGTATTCACTGTGGGGAATGAGTACTGCCTGGCTGTCTTTGTTCTGCAAGCTGTCTGGCAACTCCTCGATGTTTCCAGGGCAATGCTTGCTCTTCATGCTTCGCTCCTAAAAATGTTCACGTTCCTTTATTATTCTGCTGATACTGAGACTGTGAAAGAATACAAGCAGTTGAAAATACAGTGGTTCAGCTAAAGCCAAGCAGAGTTTTTCACTCCATGGTTTCTGCTTCTCCAAAGTCCTGCTATAAACAGAGCAGGTGTTCTAGCATCTCAAACAAGTAAGATTGAAGGAGACGTTTATTTGATGGCCTTGATCAGTCTAAATACAGAAGGGAGGAATTGTTCCTCCTCAGACTGGAAAAGAAAGGGATGACGAAAAGCTGTAAAAATGTACGACCAGTATGGAGAAGGTGCATAGGGAGTGCCTGCCCACTGCCGCTCCAGCTGCGTGAGGAGGTGGCGTCCAGTGAAGCTCACACGTGGCAGGTTCAGAGGGAGCAGGAGGAGGTGGGACTTCACACACTGCCTGGCGAGGTTCTCGAACACCAGGTCTCAGGATGCTGTGGGTGACACCAGGTCTCAGGATGCTGTAGGGGACAACAGGCCTCAGGATGCTGTAGGTGACACCAGGTCTCAGGATGCTGTAGGTGACACCAGGTCTCAGGATGCTGTGGGTGACACCGTCCCTCAGGATGCTGTAGGGGACACCGTCCCTCAGGATGCTGTAGGTGACACTGTCCCTCAGCATGCTGTAGGTGACACCAGGCCTCAGGACGCTGATGGGGACACCATCCCTCAGGATGCTGTATGTGACGCCATCCCTCAGGATGCTGTAGGCGACACCGTCCCTCAGGATGCTGTAGGTGACACCAGGCCTCAGGACGCTGTAGGGGACACCATCCCTCAGGATGCTGTAGGTGACACCAGGCCTCAGGACGCTGTAGGGGACACCATCCCTCAGGATGCTGTAGGTGACACCAGGCCTCAGGACGCTGTAGGGGACACCATCCCTCAGGATGCTGTAGGTGACACCAGGCCTCAGGACGCTGTAGGGGACACCATCCCTCAGGATGCTGTATGTGACGCCATCCCTCAGGATGCTGTAGGTGACGCCGTCCCTCAGGATGCTGTAGGGGACGCTGTCCCTCAGGATGCTGTAGGTGACGCCATCCCTCAGGATGCTGTCGGTGACGCCGTCCCTCAGGATGCTGTAGGGGACGCTGTCCCTCAGGATGCTGTAGGTGACGCCATCCCTCAGGATGCTGTCGGTGACGCCGTCCCACAGGATGCTGTAGGTACCAAAGGACAACAACTTTCCCGTGCTGTCAGACGCAATGCTAGGGCAGAGAGACTGCTGGGATGGCCTCATGCAAGAGTTCTTGCGTCCTCACAGAACATAGTGAGCAGGTGTATGCCTGGTGTCTCTCACAAAGGTGTTTGTGTCTTACACCGGCTTCAAACTGTAGACTTCTGATTCTAAAGTGAAACACGAATACCAGCTAGCTTTTCATTCCGATAGAGTAGAAGTATTCTAACAGTTAAATATTTTAGTTATCTAGGTGAAAGCTAGAGTGAATATTGTAGAAATAGACAAGGCAATCCAGTAGATTTATTATAATTACTTACAGTCTCTTTCTTTTATGGTTTGTCTGCATGTGTTATTCCCAATTAAGAGCTGACTTTTTCATATAAGGGTGTACTTGCGCTTTTCTAAGTTCAGATCACTACGTCTTCCTCCTAACCTTCTTCACTCCTCCTCTGGAAAAGGGAAATTAAAAAGGGGGTTTGCTAATAGACCTAATGTTGTTTAGCTAATGTATTAAAATACCAGTAGAAGTTGGCAAGATCACAAGTTGACACCTCATAGCTGCTCACGTTGAAACTTTGATGTGAAGCTTGATTTCACCTCAGCCAAGAAGTTGGGTTGACAAAGGTTGGCTTCCTAAATGCCGGGTTTTATTTACAGTGAGTAACACTTGTTTTTTAAAAAATCACTTTTTTTTAGTTGAACTGGACAAATTTACATACTTTGCCTTGCTGAGAGCGGTGGCTCCCAGCTGCTTGTGGCTAAGCCTCCCTTGAAGAAAAGCAGCCATGGTTGAAGCCTTGTGGATGCAGCTGGGCTCTGCTGGGGTTTGTTTGTGTTCGTTCTGAGCTCCAGCTTTTCCGTCATGCACTCGAATCACTGAGACCTGCCCCACTCATTGGGCCGCTGTCATCGAGTGCTTCTGAGGATGCACTGTGAGGGTTGGGGTGCTCCTGAAGGCTCGCTGTGAGGGTCGGGGTGCTCCTAAGGACTCACTGTGAGGGTTGGGGTGCTCCTGAGGGCTCGCTGTGAGGGTTGGGGGGCTCCTGAGGGCTCGCTGTTAGGGTTGATGTGCTCCTGAGGGCTCGCTGTGAGGGTCAGGGTCCCCCTGAGGGCTCACTGTGAGGGTCAGGGTGCTCCTAAGGACTCACTGTGAGGGTCGAGGTGCTCCTGAGGGGTCACTGTGAGGGTTGGGGTGCTCCTGAGGGCTCACTGTGAGGGTCAGGGTGCTCCTGAGGATGCTCTGTGACGTTCAGGGTGCTCCTGAGGGCCGGGGCGGTGTCAGCGCCGCTGCTGCAGCCCCTCGCAGGCCCTGGCTGCCAGTGCTGGGATGTCCCTTGCTTCCTCCGCAGATCCGGGAGCTGGTTCCTGAGTCCCAGGCCTACATGGACCTGCTGGCCTTCGAACGCAAGCTGGACCAGACCATCATGCGGAAACGCGTGGATATTCAGGAAGCGCTGAAGAGGCCGATGAAGGTATGCCATTGAAGATGTCTGTACTGAGTTAGAGGGAAAAAAATAATCCTTGTGCTGAATGGTGGAATGATCTTTGCAGTAAAAGTGCTGTTAACAGAGAGATTTTGAAACAGGTCAGACAAGGCTCCTAGGAATGAGCCACTGGGGAGCAGCAAGCAGGGAAAAGCGGTGGAGAAAATTCTGTGGATGTTACCCGTTCTAGCTGCTGAAAGCCTTTAATAAGGGCAAAAATAGCTTCTGGATAAATAAACACTGGGTTTGGAACTTTGTACTAGCATGATTAAAAAGAAGAAAATAAGAGATGAGAGGGGTGTGCTCCAGAGATGTATTGAATGTCTTATTAGAATTCAATCAAAAGCTTGACTTGTGGAGTAACACAACATACAACGGGAAGCTTTGCTTATAGAGAAAATGTTAAAGACCCTGCAAAAATGTGCACGTTTCTGTAGTCTTT
>NW_010165686.1:31702-32891 GCF_000695765.1 Mesitornis unicolor | reverse complement strand
AAGAATGGATTACATTTCCTGCAGTTTCTATTAGATCAACTCAAGCACTTCGCTGTTCATGATATCCTACTGAAATGGTCTTTTCATAAGTTTTCTGAATCATGGAAAAGTTTAGGTAGGAGGGAGCTCTGGAAGTCATCAGGTTCAACCTCCTGCGCAAAAGCAGGGTTGTCAAGTTGTGTTGAGGTTTGAAAGTCAGAAAGAGTGGAGGTTTCACAGCCTCTTCAGGCAATCTGCTCCGGTGTTTGGCCACTCTTACTTCTTTTTGTGTCTTATTTAAGTTCTTCTGGCTGCATTGAATGCTCATACTCCCTCATACAGTAAATCCTGCAGTGTGAAGAGTTTTGCAGCTGTAGTTTCTCGTCTGTGCCACAGTCACGGGTGTCAGCCCAGCCGTGGTCAGGGTTCCACGCTGTTTGTCACTGTGCAGGTATTGGATATGATGGGGGAGGCTTTTACCTCTGATGTTCTTCCAGTTGACATATATGAAACAGGAAAAAAGTGGAAAAAAAATTAAGTTCCATTAACATGTCTGTTTTATAGACAGGAACCAGAAGTGTGGATGGTTTAAGTCACAACTTGTAGTCAAAAAGTATTGGGACTCTCAGAAGGAGTAATTTGTCTTAGCTTCTTCTGTGGGTAGAACACCATTATTTTAAACCAGCTAGGAGCTTGGCTATGTGTAAAAGTAGTGGAAGACTTCAACTCTCATTCATAACCTGCAGGAAGAGGTTTATTCTGTGGGAACTCTTTGTCTGGGGAATTGTCTGGTACTTGGAGCTCCCGCTCTGAGCTGGGCAGTGGAGGTGCTCGGGCTGTACGGGGAAGGTGTAGGAGGCACAGCGCTCAGAAACTGGAGACAGAAAGTCCTGTCTCCATGTAGGGCTCAGCAGACGCGTTTAAATGTCAGCTGCTCAGCTAGTTAACATCTAAAGAATGGTCAAACAGGTGTTTTTCAAGTTCATGTCTAGGGTGTAGCAGCTGTGAAATTCAAGACCTGTCAAAGCAGAGCCAAGCCGAGATAAATTTGGGTTGTTCTGATGTCGAGTGTTTTCATTTGATTACAGTTGGAGCATTGGTAACAGCAATGAAAGTTATCTCTGCATTTCCATCTCTTATCAAAGCTCTTGTAATTTTGAAATATGTGCCTTAAAGCAGTGGTTCCCAAACTGGGAGGGTAATTCCAGGA